>NC_056733.1:1239185045-1239485045 GCF_019279795.1 Protopterus annectens | reverse complement strand
CAACATGCATCCTGTGGTCACTCACAGCTACTAATGTGTGCAAGACCACCGCCTAGCATGCCATACCTGAACTGCACTGCCGTGGCTACGCCCACAATTACACAGACACTTGTACATGGGTGTGTGAGGTGACCAATAAGGAGCATTGCCTAACATGACTGTGTTATGTGTTGCAGAGTGTTGCACACACCCATGAAAGGACTCTACCCCTGAGGTACAGCATGTGTGTGTGCAAGACATGTGGGATACTGACACGTGACCTTACAGCGGGTGTGATGGGAAATGTAGGATGTTTTCGTGTACTGCGTATGATAAACGTGTTCTGTTGTGTACAGCTGTAGCAACTATACATATCTAAGATGCAGTACAGTGCTGCCACACTTCTGTCTGCTGCACTGTGCAGTGTATGTGATTGAGGCAGCTACTAACTTTAATGAGATGATTAATGTCTCACAGCAAACATGGACAGCATGCATTATGCGTAGGTGTGTTACGTGTACATGGCCTGCACCTCACTTAAGACATGCACATTTCATTACCAATATTAAAGTGTTAACACACTCACCAGCATGTACCGTCTGCCCTGCTGTCACACCAGAGGGACCTACATGAATATGACACAGTTTATCAGTGGCCACAACTGTGGCATTGCTACCGTGAGTGAGTGCGCTAATCTGCAGTGGAACAACAGTCAACAGTCACAGGTGTGGAGATACTATTCTGAATATCAGTATTGTACATGAGAGGCAGCACAACTGCTAAACACACAGTACACATCTCACATAAGAATATTCTAACAATACAGGTAACGGTAGTCTACAGCTAGGGCATATTACCTGCACGCTCCATGTCGTCCTGCTGGGTAGCTCCGGCCTCCATGATGACACATGCATGATGTTGTTGCTGCTGTAGGCCAGGAGCCACCATGCTTAGGAGCAGCTCCTCCACTCTGGTGAGGGGGGGATGTATGGGTGCCCCACCACCTGTGGCAAGCTGTTGCCTATGGATATCAGACACACGCCACCAGACATGTCTGATTAAATCACTGCAGTGATGGCGTACCTGCTCATATGTCTGGTTATGCATGCCTATGTCATTTACCAGGCGAACAAGATCTTGACACAGTGCAGTACGCTCATGCTGATGCTGTCTGGCCCTGGAAAAAAGCAGGGTATAGTGCTGAACCAGGCTGTGGTGGATTTCCTGTTCCTCTGCAGCTCTGTAGCAGGGGTTCCTGTAATGAGCCATATGCCTGGAAGACAAGTAAACGATATGTGTGAGCAAGTCATGTGGTACACGTAACATTATGAAGTACAGATATCACTTAACTGCCAGATGTAGCATCTGTCTGTCTATCAGAGGATACACATGTTCAATACCACATATCAGTACTCAGCCCACAATTGCCTGTCAGTGGCTGCCGCACTCCATACAACACACCAGTATACACCAGTACTCGGCACACTGTATGGGATACAATGCACAACTTCACACTGGGGGTATATATCACGCTAATGCATGACAAATATTGTCATCCAATGCAATGAATGTAATATACAGTTACAGTATTAACAGTAAACCACCCTAGTCTTTGATGCCATACCCCTACCTAACATATGTGCATGGTTGTTAATATAACTGGCATATTGCTGTAACAGAGTATACATGTTGCTAGGTACACACACATACCCTGTAACACACATGTGATTGCGGCCATGGTACAGGTATCATCACACACACATTAGACATACATACAACACGCAAATGTATGCCAACACAGATGAGCATTACCTGTGTACCTTATAGTGCTGTGTGCCCCTACTTACAGATACCTATGCCTGAGGAATGTAATCTGTGCAGAGTACAGGAAACACACAAGACAGTGATATCAGGGAATGTGAACATACACCATACTGTGGTGTTTAGGCCTACAGCTTCAGGTAGTACAACAGTTCATATGTGACCTGGATTCACCAGCAGTACTACTTACTGAGCATACATGTATTGCTTCAGCCTACAATGGGACACCACAGTCGTACACAAGGTACTACGTCACAACATATGCCATCCTATTATGTCTGCATCCCAATAACTGACACATCTTTCTCTGCCCTCACACCTAGGACACAAACTACCATGACAGACACAACCTCACGCTAAGCTATCACACCTTTACAGACCTTGAACACAGTCAGTATCACACTCATTCCACCTCCCATAGCTGGTATTGTACTGTGTACATGTGTGTGCACATTGTGTCATAGGTAGGTACTACGCTATTGGCCAGGGGCCTACAGCAGCCTAGCCATATGCTACCCTGCCATTTGACACACATGTAATGTGAATACACTTGCTCCTGTCAAACGGATACACAGAGGTGAAAAAGAATAAAAAACTCACCAAACCAACAACTATAACCTTTGCAATGAAAATAGAAACCCAATGAAAGTCAAATATGCAAAGGTATGGCTCCAGAATAAGCAGTTGTAAAAAATCCAAGGCAGCAATAATATAAATCCAAATACTCAAAGGAACTTGATGTTAGCTCAGCTTTATTCACACAAGCGCTTTCACAAGTAGCTTCGTCAGGTGTATGAGACATGCTGATTAAAACACCTATTTATACAAACATTCAGATCATGTGACAAGAAATGAGACAAGGATTTAAAGTAAAACTTAAAATCTTAAGTACAAACAATATTACAAATATATATAAATATAAACTTCTAAAAAGTCCACATGTATTAAAATCAAAAATATATATACATAAAACTCATTTCTTTCGTAAAGGCCTTTTCTGGAGAATTGGTTTAATGGGAACACGGTCATTAAGACCATGCCCATAACCGGCCCTTAACCTGACAATCCAATTGGCTTCAAGTTCTTCTGTTCTATGTCTAATATTCCCCCGTCTCACATTCTCATAGGTCCTAGCTAACACTAAAAACTTAAAAACATGCTGCTCATCTGTATCACACACATGTTTAGCTAGTGCATTAAATAAATTATTTTTCTTTATATTATACAGGTGCTCTCTAATTCTTTCTTTTAAAGTGCGGTAAGTTTTACCTACATAATATTTATTACATAGGACACAAACCGCAACATATACCACATGCATGGTATTACAAGTAGCACTAGTTGTAATCTGGAAAAGTTCACCTGTATCTGGATGTTTAAAAACAGAGTCTGTGGAGACATAACAATAGTTGCAGTTACCACATGGCTTAGTACCTCCACCAGCAGTTACATGTTTCTGAAGAGAATTATTACATAACCTAGACTTAAGCGACTTTCCATTTTTAAAAGAAAACTGGGGTTTAGAGCCTGCCAATGCCTTTATACTATCATCGGTCATCAGGATACCCCAATGTTTGCTAATGACATTAGTATACAGGCTGATGTCCCTAGTATAATGCAGGGATATTCTAAGCTTATTATTAACAGATCTTTTTGTTCTATTAGATTGTTCTGAAAAATAAGGTTTAGCTATGGTTGTTCTCATATGATCCATTGCTACAGAGTTCTTTCTCACTAACTCTTGCTCATACCCCCTTGCAACCAAGTCCATTTCAGTTCTAGTTTTGTAATATTGGTAATCTTCATCCTTGGCATTAAGCCTAGATGCTCTGAAAAACTGGTTCTTGGCAACATTACTGAAGACAAAATCCGGGTGCATACTCTGCCTGTTAAGTAGCTGATTGACATGACATTCTTTCTTATATAACTTACTACTTAAACCACCTTTGTCATCCATACTGATATAGACATCTAGAAAATGTATGCCTAATGTGGAATAATTCAGTGTAAACTTTAAAAAATCAGATGAAGTATTAATATATTCCACAAATTGCATTAATTGTTGCTCTGTACCATTCCAAATCAAAAACAGGTCATCTACAAATCTTTTGTAACTGTTAAATGGACCATATATCAAATGTTGGATCTCCCATACACTCATCACTGCATTCGCATGGCTATTGGAGCAAGAGCTCCCCATAGCAACACCGTTCTTTTGCCAAAAATTTTTTTGATTGTATACAAAGATGTTATTTTGTAACACTAAACTCAGCAATGTTTGTATTAGATATATCTCATCATCTTTAAAATTGCCTGAACCAGACAATAAGTCAATGACATATTCTATGCCTTTGGCATTGGGAATTACAGTAAAGAGAGAAACCACATCCAATGTGACAAGTAGTATATTATCGAATTCAGTGATATCCCTTGAAAATTCAAATAAATCATTCAAAAACTTTTCAGTGTCTCTCAAGATTGTTTTAGATTTACAAACAATAGGTCTCAAATACTTCTCCAAGTATATAGATAGAGACTCTGTACACCAATTGTTACCCGCCACTATCTGTCTCATAGGTGGTTTATTACAATCCTTGTGTACCTTCGGTAATCCTTGTATGATGGGAATGGTAGGATTAGGCGTGTAAAAGTAAGTAGCCAGTTCATGACTTATCAATGAACTAGCTTCTAACCACTCAATAGATTTACAGACATTATTGATCATAGTATCAACCCGTTCTGATGTAATAATTTCATAAAAACTGCTATCTGATAGCATATCATACATTGCTTTATCATAATCTATCTTGTTCATTAACACAATCTGGCCTCCTTTATCGGCAGGTCTGATGACCAAGTCCTGTCTATTTTCCAGTGCTACTAAAGCTTTGTATTCAAGGCTACTCAAATTATGTCTTGAACTTATTTTATTAAACTTGCATTTGTTATTATAAATATCATAGATGCTGGAAATACACAACTGCTCAAATGCATTAACTAAAGTATTATGCTTAGGTATATACAAACTCGGTCTTTTAAAATAATCTTTGTATGGCTCCTCAACATCATTAAACATGCATTTCAGAGAGAGATTGCGTGTAAACATTTTAACATCAAAAATGATATCAGTAATACACATATCTGCACTAGGTATAAACATTAGACCTTTGTTCAAAACATTTACCTCTAAATTAGTTAAACTGTAACTAGAAAGATTAATAATTAACGTTTCACTTGTTGAAAGGCTTTTTTTATGGTTAATGGGCTCATAGATGTTTTGCCCAATTTCCGTTTGTATCTGGTTGTACTCCTGCCTCTCCGTTGCAACTTGTGTTTCCCATTTCTTGCCCTGCTCATGGACCTTTCCCTCACTGGAAGGGGAAAACAAAGGCCCTTGTTGTTCATACCTTGTAAAAAATTAACATTCAAAGCGTTACCTTGCTCTCTGCTTAAAGTCAAAGGAGGAAAATCAGTCTCAGCGGACCTGCGTACATCCGCCGTCGTTGTGATGGTCTTTCTAATGGCCCCCATATCAGGCGTCAGCTGTAATGATGTCGAAACTACATTATTGGAAACAGAATGAGACACTGACTGCTTCCCTGTGTTGTTGGTGTCTGAGATTGTATTATTAGAACAAGAATTTAGACCATTGTTCACCGACTGCTCCTCTACCACGTCCAAAGAGGAAACGCTCTGTGGAAAGTGCTGAAAATTACGTGATTGGTCAGAAATATCACGTGGCCAATTGAAGATGTTCCCTGTTGAAAAATCTTTACGGTCACGGTGGATTTTACTCATTTTAGTCTGTAGCAATTTTCTACCATAAATAAGAACATTGTCTATGGTATCAGTTAAAGAATTATCCAGAACAGTCGAACAATACTTCGAACAAAGCGCTAAATATTTAGATTTGATGCCTTCAAGCAAGGATGTTTCCTGCCTGTCAGCCGAACATATTAACAATTTCAGATATCCCATACTGGTAGAAAGTTTAAGCTGCTGCCAGTTTGTTAATAAAATAGTATCACATTCATTGTGGGCAGGCATCTTTAAAACCCTCAAGCCACAAGGTATAATCTGTTCACTTAAGCAAAGCTGTAAATGGAATTTTTCATATTGAATTCTCTTGAGTTTACATAGTTCTTTCTCCAAATTCAACGTCACTTTTCAGTGCCAGATAATCATATTGTAAATCTTCCTCCCCTTCAGTTGTTGTAAAATCACACATAACTGGATTTTCTTTATCGCTGATTCTAGAGATAAATGCATTAACATTCAACTCATTCCAGTTCATTTGTTCATTATGATCCACTATTTCCAATACCTCTGTGACTTCATTACCTGCAGCCATAACGAAATTGTTGTTTGGTGTATGAAAAATACACTTGAAAAAGAATAAAAAACTCACCAAACCAACAACTATAACCTTTGCAATGAAAACAGAAACCCAATGAAAGTCAAATATGCAAAGGTATAGCTCCAGCATAAGCTGGACTTTTTAGAAGTTTATATTTATATATATTTGTAATATTGTTTGTACTTATTATAAGATTTTAAGTTTTACTTTCAATCCTTGTCTCATTTCTTGTCACATGATCTGAATGTTTGTATAAATAGGGGTTTTAATCAGCATGTCTCATACACCTGACGAAGCTACTTGTGAAAGCGCTTGTGTGAATAAAGCTGAGCTAACATCAAGTTCCTTTGAGTATTTGGATTTATATTATTGCTGCCTTGGATTTTTTACAACTGCTTATTCTGGAGCCATACCTTTGCATATTTGACTTTCATTGGATACACAGAGGTGACTCCCATGGCATATTACCTATCTCCATAACATTCATCAGGGGTATGTATGACATCTACTAATGAGGAGCCTTGTTTATTAATGCTGGGTAGTTTAGTCCAGACTATGACATATTTGTGTATAGGAACCTGCACCTCCAGCATGTGCTGTTTAGTGCGTTGACAAGGATTAGGACCCTAGGTCATGTAGCCCGGAGGGATTGTGAGGTGTTGTCATGGTGGTTGGCCGACTGCTATGGGTGTGACATACCTCTGTATGTCCAGCAGTGGTAACCTCTGTGTAGGACGTATGCAATGCACTCTAGCTGTGGTTTTGTGAGTCAGTCTGCATAGGGCATGTGTTTGGGGCAGTGTCACTCTTTGTTAGGTATGTCTGTGGCCTTTCCACTTGCTGTGGTTGTCATGTGAGGTACATACCACATGGGGCATTGTGAGGAGTAGGGGGTACACTGACCTATATTTCCCTAGATGACACACCTTTTGTGATGACATGTACCACATAGAGGGAACACAAGACTAGTGTGGAATTGTGAATATCAGAGGGGAGGCTACTGTACACCTGTGTCCCATGTTCCCTTCTGACACCTTCAGTGTTAGGCAGACAACCACCTATCTGGTAGTTAGTGGGTAAAGTGTTTTGGAATGGGGTATGGTACTGCAGTATCAACACTGGTGTTCAGTCAATGTGTTGGTCACCAGGCACCTGTTGCAGTACGTCTGACCCCGTGTCTCCCTCTCTCACTCTATATATATATATATATATATATATATACATATATATATATATATATATATATATATATATATATAATATATATATATATATATATATATATATATATATATATATATATATATATATATATATATGTGTGTATAGACATACCTATATATATCCAGCTATATCCATATATATATATCCATATATATCTGTATATATCTATATATCTCTGTATGTATCTATATATGTATATATCTATATATCTACATATATCTATGTATGTATATATCTATATATCTACATATATATCTATGTATCTATATATCTATATATCTACATATATCTATATATCTACATATATCTATATATCTATATATCAATATATCTACATATCTATATATGTACATATCTATATATCTGTATATATGTATATATATATATATATATATATATATATATATATATATATATATATATATATATATATATATATATATATATATATATCCCTCTCTCTCTCTCTCTCTCTGTATATATATATATATATATATACATATATACAGGTAGATATACACATACTTGTAAACATCCATTGCTGTACATATACATGCACATATAGGCACATATACTGGCCACCTTTCATGTTGGGAATTTCAATCATTAAACAGTTGTGTGACATACAATTATGTAATAATGTTGCACAGTGTTGTGCGGAATGCATTTTGCTGTCCTCAGGCCATATAGCTATAGCAGGCCTCACTGGCTCAGTCCCACAGCATTTGACCACCACATGACATATACCTGCACTGCTTGCTGTTTTCAATACCACACACTACAACCTACATAGATATGTGCACATAGCAACCTTCAGCTACTTATATATGTCTAGCCTTCACTAACAGTTGCAGTATGTCCCTTGCCCTATGCACATCTGCATTTACATATAGATTCGGACTGCGCCCACATATGGAGGGTTCACAGTATGTACAGTACCCTTCAGACACATCATTCGGATGCCAGCAAATACATATCTGTTACATGCCTTACCTTTGTATTTCTCACCTCTATCTGTTGTACCTGTTGACGTTTATTTGTCTTTCTAAATATTTTTGTTTTTGGTGTCTCCAAACATCTCTGTTTGTTCATCTGTCTGTCTGTCTCTCTCTTTCTCTCTCACTAGCTCTCTCTCTCTCCATATGCTGCAATGATATTATTGCATGTGTGGACAGAAAGTACAGGCTGCTTATGTAGGTATCTGCACATGTGCATGTGATGGCCTCTGCACCAATTGGTGCCCACCATTTAGTAATTGCATGCAGCCTGCAGTGTGCTAATTGCAGTTCTCATTGTGATTCCAGGACACTGCTATAAAATGATAGGTTAGGTAGGCATAGGCCTTTCAGTTTTGCAAGGTGGGGACCATGCCTGTTTGCTGTGGACACTGTTGTGTGAGTCAGAAGGTTGGTATATGTCTCATATCTGAAGCTGGGTTGTAGCCAGTGAAATGCATGTTGTACTGAAACATGACTGTTTCTTCTTCCAGTACACTCTTTTCAGTGTGTCAGTTTACTCACACCTCCTAATGCTGACACTGGATACATGGGGGTATGTACATTCTTTTGGAATTAGGGAAATAAATAACATACAACAGTGGTTATTGCAATGTACTGCTCTGGCTTTCCTATTTCCCCTTTACATTCACTCTTTATAGGTTCATAGGTTCATAGGTTCATACTAGGCTATCTGCCCTAGGGCATTTATAAGCCTAGCCAGAGTGTGTTTGGCTTTCGCCACCCATTTTAAATTAATTTTGCTATGCCATTTTTCGAGGTTAGTATACTGTGCCTCTGTCTAACAGTGACACAGAAGTGATACCCAGGGTAAACCTACGATCTCCCATCCACCCATCAAGATTCCTCTTGAAGAGAGTCAATGAGGGACTCTGCCTAACCTGGGCTGGGATTTTATTCCAGAGTGAAGGGAGCCTCTGGGTTATGAATCTGTCCCTCCAGCATGTCCTATTTATTTCAGTGCTGAGGTTCAAGTCTCTCGAGCGCATAGCACAATGTGATTTGGATTTTCTGAGGTGCAGCATGTCCATTAATTCCGGGTTGGACATGGCTTTATACGTCAGGCACAGATCGCCTCTGAACAGGCGGTATGCCACTGAGTAGAGCTGGAGTTTCTTTAACCAGGCAGCATATGGCATCTGTTTGAGCCCATTGATCCTCTTGGTGAGGTATTTTTGGGGTCTTTCCAGTTGCTGCAGGTGTCTGGTAAGGTACATCCCAAAAGGGGCATTGTACTCAATTATGGGCCTGATGAGGAATGAGTAAAGAGGCACGATGACCTCCCCTGATCTAGATGTGAATCCCTTCATGATTAGGTGGGCTATATAAAATGTTTTTCTAACCACTTTGGCCACATGGTTGTCAAATGAGAGATTGCTATCAACTTGGGTCCCCAGGTCCCTAATTACTTCTTCTGTACTTAATGGATTACCACCTATGTGGTAATTTGTGGGCACTTTGTTTTTGCCAAAGGGGATGACTATACACTTTTTGGTGTTTAGCTTGAGGCCATGGCTCTGGCACCAGTTGTCTGTTTCTATGAGGCCCTTTTGGAGGATGCTTGTGTTGGCTGGAGAGTCGATTATGGCGCCCAGTTTGCAGTCATCTGCGAACTTGGTCAGGCACAGTCCTTCCATGTTGGCCTGTACCTCCGGGAAATATATACCGAACAAGAGAGGTCCCAGGACTGAGCCTTGTGGGATGCCACTTGTAACTGGTTTGGAGTCTGACAAGGCTCCAGCAATTCTAACCATGTGGGTTCTGTCCTTGAGCCAGTTTGCAACCCATCTAGTGACATAGGGGTTTACTTTTAAGCTGGTGAGCTTATCTATAATGCCCAAGTGGGTATTGTATTGAAGGCTTTTGCGAGGTCCAGGTAGGCTGTGTGGACCACCTTCCCCTCCTCAATGGCCTTGGTGACTGTTTCAAAGAAATTGACCAGGTTTAAGAGGCAGGATCTGCCCTTAACAAAGCCGAACTGGGTAGGATTCAGTGACTGTAGGTCCCCAATATCTTTATTTATGAGGTCCATGATGATCCTTTCCATAGCTTTGCAGACCAAGCTAGTCAGGCTTATGGGGCGATATTTTCCAGGATCCATTGAGGCACCACTTTTGTGGAGAGGGACCACTGTTGCTGTACGCCACTCTTTGGGTACATATCCTGTAGTAAGGCTGAGATTGAACAGTAGTTTTATGTTTGGGTTTAGCTCTTCTTGGAGTTCATGTAGGACGCAGCTTGGGACACTGTCTGGTCCCATTGATGCTGTGTTTTTTGCTTTGGAGAGGGCGGCTCTTACCTGAGCATTTGAGATGTCAGGGGGGCAGCACTCTGCTGGAATAGATATTTGCTCTTTTGGTGGGGGGGGGGATGTTTGCGCTGAACCTGTCAGCTAGGATGTTGGCAATGTCTGCGGGTTTGGTGTATTTTTTGTCATTTTGGACTAATTCTGAGCATATCTGGGACTTCCCACCTAGGTTCCTCACATAGCTAAAGAAAGCCTTGTGATTATCCTTAGTGTCCTGTGCAATTTTTCTTTCAAAGCTGGACTTAGACGATTTTATTAGTGCCCGTAGTTTTTTGCTAATACTGATCAGAGATGCCTTCCCTTTTGGGGATTTTGCTCTATCATGTAGTAGCTTCCTCCTTCTATTGTATAGTTTGTTTATGGCTGGGGTCCAGCAGACAGGACGTCTGCCTTTGGAGGATTGGGTCTTGGTTTTATTTGGGATTGTATGATCCATGCATTCCTGAAGGTGTTCATAGAATGCGTTTATAAAGGATTCTGCGGTCTGGGCTGTATTTTCCACAGGCCCAGGGGCTTTGAAGGATTCCACCTCAGTTTTGAGGAGTGTGAAATTTGCTTTAGAGAAGTTTTTCACTGTGGTTTTCTGGGCAGTGGGTGGGGTCGGGATGTGAATATCCAGTGAGATTAGTTTATGGTCTGATCTTACCAGTGAGGGATACACTTCTGGTCTGGAGCATAGAGTCCCCATGTTGGTGATGATCAGGTCCAGAATGTTTTCCCCTCTTGTGGGAGTGGTAACACGTTATTCCATAGCATTTGAGTTTATAAATTCTAGGTACCTTTGGGCTAGGGTGTTGGAGCTAGAGTAATGCTCCCAGTCTATGTTTGGGTAGTTGAAGTCACCCAATATAATGGTGTTTGGAGAGACCTTCATATTTTCCAGTGTTCTCAAGAAGGCCGAGTGGGGTTCCTGGGTTTGGGAGGGTGGTCTGTAGCAGGCTATAAACTGGAAGGCAGTTTTACTCACTGTTAGTTGCACATGGATAGTCTCTGATGCTTCGTGCTGTGCCACCAACCTGGAAGTGTGTGTATCTTTGACGAATATTGATACTCCCCCTCCTTTTGTGGTTCGGTCCAAGTTTTGGGGCCGAAAAGCATGGTATGAGGTATAACCTGGTAGTGCTGGGGTGCTCTCGGGAGCCTTAAACCGGGTTTCTGCTACTGCACAGATATCTATGTTCTCCATGCTAAAGAGAGTTTCGAGTGCGTGCATCTTGAGGTTTAGACTTCTGGCGTTGAGTAGCATTACTCTTAGTTTCTTATCCCTTGTGATACCTATGGAGGTGGGTTTGTCTTTTGAGCCTTGCCTAAAAAAGGCACTAAGGGGGTAGCAAGAGCCTTTGCCAGTATCCGAAAGCCCAGGGGTGACAGGTGCAAGCCGTCCCTAACGAAGCATCATGGCTTGTCGAGCATGTCATCCCAGGCTGACAGGCATTGGATCCCCTTTGAATGACAATAATACTTAAGCCAATTGTTGAAATTGATCATCTTGTCTTCATATTGTGGCATCATTCTTAGTGAGGGTAAAATGCTACTCAAGGTCAGGGTCATACTGGCCTGAGCTACATGCTCAGAGAGCTCCTCTATATCTCTTTTCATGCAGTCCAGGGAGGTACGTCTCAGGTCATTCACACCAGCATGGACAATGACTGAGTCATATTTGTATTTGCCTTGGAGTGACCTGAGTGCTTGTGTTATGTGGCGGATCCTAGCGCCCGACAGGCAGCTCACCGTGACCTTCTCCTTGTTCAGCCTGGTGAGCGGGACGTCAGTGTGCCTGACGATAGAGTCACCTATTACAAGTGTATCAGGTGTGTTGTTTAGCCTTAAGGGCTGTGACTGTTCGGCACACTGGCTTTGTGAGCTATGTGTTGCACGTGTTTTGTTTTGGGGTAGCAGTTGCTTGGGTGTCTGCTTTGGAGGTCTCTGCTGCTTAGGCAGATTTTTATTTAGAGCCTCTGAGTATGTTTTTGTGTGTTTATGTGTTTGGTTTGCTGACATGTTAGGTCTATGTGAGACTGGAATTGTAGTGAGTGTGGTTTCCTTCTCCTCCTGACTGGTTACGCCAGTACTGAGTTGAGAGAGCTTAGCCTCCAGTTTGGCTATATGGTTGCATCTCTCACATGTGTTGGAATTTGTTGGGAGGAGGAGAGGGTTGTCTGTGTACATGAGGCAGTTGTAACATTGCCTCAAGATTCCCAGATTCACCAGCTGGACCAGAGAGGAGATTGACAACTGACCGTTGGACATGCTAGAATAGTATTGGGAATTCCTTTATAATTGAAAAAAGGGCCAATGGGGAACAAGGTACTCAAAGGGAGTTTGTGAGGGTGTAGTGCTTTTAATTTTTTAGTGCTGACTTAGTGAGCAAGTGCCAGGTAACTTAAATGCAATGTGTTACAGATAACTTAAATGCAAAAATGACAAACAGTAACTTTCTTTCAAGTGAAACAAGGAAATAAGTACATTAAGCAATGCAGATATCACTAGGGATCCACAGAAGCACTGAAAAGCCATGTTTTAGGTGGAATTAGCATTTCAGGGAAATAACAAGCAAACAAACAACAACCATACAAACAAGGCTAGATTCAGCAGGCCTGGATCTAGTCTATGCTACAGCAAACAATGTGTACCAATTTCATTAAGAAACAGTTCAAATATGCAGGCACTATAAGCCTTTAACCAGAAATTCCCAGCTCAGAAGGGCAGAGTCCAGCCTCTCCTCCCACAAGAGTGCAGACCACGAACCTTCTTAATGTAAAATAACTGGCCTGAAGCCCAAGTGCTTAAACCAGAACTAATACACTTTTAGAATAACAGACACTGAGCCCTCAATCAGCAGTTCCCAACTTAGAAGGATGTAAGCTACCTGTCCTGCCACCACAGTGCAGGCCACAAACCTTCCTAATGTAAAACAACTGGTCTGAAGCCCAAGTGCTTAATCCAAAAGACTTAGAATGATAGCTACACTTTAATCAAGTTACTACCAAGCAGTAATAAAGGCAATTGAATATTTCAAAGAATGCCTGGATTAGTGCTCAAGTTATACAAACAAAGCTAGATTCAGCAGGCCTGGATCTAGTCTATGCTACAGCAAGCAAGGTTTACCAATTTCAGTAAGAAGCAGTTCAAATATGCAGGCACTATAAGCCTTTAACCAGAAATTCCCAGTTCAGAAGTGCACAGTCCAGCCTCTCCTCCCACAAGAGTGCAGACCACGAACCCTCTCAATGTAAAATAACTGTCCTGAAGCCCAAGTGCTTAAACCAGAATTAATACACTTTTAGAATAACAGACACTGAGCCCTCAATCAGCAGTTCCCAACTTAGAAGGATGTCAGCTACCTGTTCTGCCACTACAGTACAGACCACAGACCTTCTTAATGTAAAACAACTGTTCTGAAGCCCAAGTGCTTAAACTAAAAGGCTTAGAATGAGTTACACCAAGCAGCAATAAATACAATTGAGTACTTTTAAGATGACACAAAAGTAAAATAAAGTAGGAAGAAACACAAATACAGTAAAAGCAGATTCATTTTTTAAGTGGAAAGAGAGAAAGGAAAGAGAGAAAGGAGTAGCAGAAACTAAGCTGATTGGCCTTCTCAAATGTTCTCCCTGAACTGGGTAGAATGAGGTAATGACACTAGACTGGGAGGAGGGTCCCAGATCAAATGTACCCTAGGGGTGGGCAACTGCAAAGCCACCAACTATAAAAACACTATACCAACAGGGAGGGAGGGTGGGAAACAAACTGCAGAAATGTTTCTCACAGCTGAAAAGCAGCCGTGAGCCTTTAAATGAAAGTTTAAACAGCTAAAGGAGCCTCTAGAAAAAAGAGTTTAACTGAAACAAACAACCCAACAGATGCATAATAAAAGTGGACAATTTCCAGTTAATACCTCACACACAGTGAAACTAGCTAAAAATACACAGTACTCAAAGTGCTATAAATAACAAAGAAATAAAGAACAAAATAAACAAAAAACAGTATACTTAATGTTATATATTATAGCTCCAAGTTTCCTCAGTGTCTTTCCTTCGATCAGCTCAGTGTGAAATGGCCTTGTAATGCATGTTATATTTCTGTCTTGAAATGTATTGCTCTGACTTTCCTATTTCCCCTTTACATTCACTCCTTGTAATGCATGTTATGTTTCTGTCTTGAAATCTATTGCTCTGGCTTTCCTATTTCCCCTTTAAATTCACTCATTTTAATGCATGTTATATTTCTTGCAGCACCAAGTCATTGTATATCTGCTGTGGCTTAGTGGTATGTCATGCAGACTGGTGAGTCCAAGGTGTGGGGTTTGAGACTGACAGGGATATCTATTTTGCTGCTGAGCAGTACAAGGGCCTTGTCATACAGAGTGACTAAGGCACTTTTAAGCAGTTGTAAGCGGGTTTGCATGAGTTTGCGTGACGCTTAGCGATGCTTAGCTAAGCGCACACAAGCCCACACTCACACACTCATGTAAAGCGCTGCTAAACTCTGGGCAACTTTATTTAGCTGGGTAAAGTGCTGCTAAACTCTGGGCAACTTTATTTAGCTGAGTAAAGCGCTGCTAAACTCTGGGCAACTTTATTGAGCTGGGTAAAGCGCTGCTAAACTCTGGGCAACTGTATTTAGCTAGGTAAAGCACTGCTTAAATACCTATATCAAATCAAAATGGTCATATCATACCATTCCACATAACCTGCTGGTAAAGACCCACAGTACAAGATTTGTGTTATGGCTTTCCTATTTCCCCTTTACATTCCCTCATAGTAATGCATGATATATTTATTACAGCACCAAGCTATTGTATATCTGCTGTGGCTCAGTGGTTATTCATGCAGTCTAGTGTGTCCAAGGTCCGGGGTTCAAGACTGACAGGGGTATTTTATTTTGCTGATGAGCGGACCACAGGCCTTGTCATACAAAGTGACTAAGGCACTTTTAAACAGTTGTAAGTGGGTTTGCGTGAGTTTGCGCAATGCTTAGCTATGCTTATCTATGCTTAGCTAAGCGCACACAAGCGCATACCCGCTGACTACTGCTTAAAAGTGCTTACTCCCGCTAACACCCACGCTAATTTTTTTAAAGAAAGGAAAATGGGGAAATAGGAAAGTGGTGAAAAAGGGGGCACAAAGAGGGTAGGACAGTAGGAAAACAATCTCGGGATGTGCAGGAAGGATGTAGGGAAGGCCCATAGCTGCCCAATTCTTTACCAGCAACAGCTGTGCATATGTTAGAAATTTAGAGTGAAATTTGAAACCTTCCACCCCTGAGAGAGGAGTGAGGACAACAAAGTATGTTGTACAGCCAATTGTAATTATCAGTTTACATTTCCAGCAGACATGTGTGCGAAATGGGCAGCTATGTATGGGGCGTAATTTTTTTTGCGGGCACAGATTGCCCTTTTTTATTTTTTTTTCAGGTAGGAGTGGAATGTGAGGTAAAGGAAGTAGGAATATTTAGGGAGGTGGGTTGGGGAGGTTAACAGACAAGACAAACAAGATGCATACAGGGCGGAGTATGACACGTGGTGGGTACACACAATTGATGGGGACGGATGCTTGGAGATCGCAAGCCCATGAGCCCACAGATGGCAACAGTGGAACTGAGATCCTCACCCATGGGCAGTTACCACTGTGCCTTCACAGCCCAGGCCGAGGCTGTGCTGGGGACTGGATAGGAGGGGCAGGCACACCCGTGAGTTGCACCACCCTCGCCTCAAGCTGGCATAGGGGATCAGTCACAGAATGTCTGATCTCACTATGCACCACAGACCAGACCCTTTGGAGGGTGAGTGGAGGCTCTCCACTGGCCATGCTTGCAGAGGGGGGGTGAGCCCCATCCCCTGCAGTGCTTCCACCTGAAGGTGGCACTGGGCCACCAGAGGAGGAGGTCCCAGGCTGGGCACTGGTGCCAGGTGCAATCGCCAGCAGAGGTGGGAGAGGTGGGTCTGCTGGGACCCACCTTCCCTGTTGTCCTATGTTTAGCAGTATTTAATGGCATTTTGGATTAGTAACAAACAACACGATTCCAAATTAGTTGTAACAGCATGCATTAGTATTCCCATTAACCAAACACACATGAATTCCAAACGTTGAACAGCAAGCATAACACATGCATATTTAGAACAACGGTGGACATTCCAACAGCATGCAGGGTTGATTGGTGGCAACAGGCCATCAGGTTTGGATATGTGAACAGGGAAAATGCATCAACGTACATGCAGATATGGATAAACCAACAGGACAAATGTCCATATGAATTAATTGTGAATAGATATACCCAGTTTGGTGTGGAATTACATCATTTGTGAACATAACATAGGATGGTAAAATATTACATTAACAACTTAAAATGCCTATACGTATACTGTACATTTCTACTAGCTGCCGATATATATCCCCTACATGTATTAGTACAGTTCTCTGTATGTAACCTTAGAAATGTTGGTGATGGATATGTTACTGCTACATTAATATACATTCCATTTGTATTCATATATGTTCATATCTGGCTGTGTTCAGGTAAAGTATCCTGCTACATTTGAACAGTTATGTACAGTTCTAGCAACACACTGACATTTGTGGGATCACAAGCACAGGCTGCTCATGTACCGGATTAACATGTACATACTATACATGAAACAGTTGAGGACTATAAATATTCCTTTGAGATACTGGCATTCCCATCAGCCAGTTTATATGGGCCTGGGCAACTGTGGATGTTCAGCATTTCATACATCCATAATCTCTCCATAATGCAAGGGTACAACAACATATCCAAAATCTGTGACGGACACAGTCCAGGTATTGTACCTTATTAAAAACATTTCACTCTTTGGTTGTGGCTGTCTCATTCATTTCATTATGTAGTGCATGCAGTATACCTTTATTCCAGACTTCTTATACCTTTATTGGTAGCTTCAAACTCTTTCTCACACTCTCTCAATTATTTTATATTTACATTTCAGGATGGAACTTAATTCCAGGTTTTATTAACATTTATTACTGGCTTACAATAACCCTTTCCAGCTGACTCACTTATTTCATATGACAGTATATACAAGGATGTATTCAAGACTTGTCTGTCCTTTATTGATGGATTAGAACACTCATTTTCAGGCGGAAGCAGTTATCTGATATTACAATACAGGTGGAAACTCTATTTGAGACTTGTTTACTCTTTACTAATGGATTACAATAATCTTTTTCAGGCTGCATCACTTAGCTGATCTTAGAATACTAACAGAAGCTTTATTCTAGGCTTATTTGACCTTTATTACTGGGTTACAACACTGAACTCTTTTACAGGCTGTCTCACTTATATTCTATAATAATACCAGCTGAATAATTACTAACATGCCTGGTGGCGCAGCCTTAACAGCCTATCAGCATAGGCTTGCCGATTGGTGGAACGGACACCTGCAGCTGTAATATAAATGAAGGGATATTGGAACATACATATCTATACTATAGGCTAGGATAGCATTTCTTACATACTTAATTTCATGGATACTTACTCAATAGTGGGGCATTGGGCATATGACGGGCCTCCTGGATCCATCGGTTCAGTTAGTCCTCCTTTCGACGCTTCGGGTCCACATGGTGGTGACAGACCTGCTCACCAGTCCTGGGAAGCCTGTGGCACTGGTAAGATCATGTGCCAACTGGTTCCATGCCTCTGCCTTGTACGCTCCCCATTGAACCTGGCCCTGCATGAGTCGACCTTCATGTTGGTGGACTAGGAGCCAAACCATATATTTAGACTCCACAATGCCCCACCTTTGCACTCTAAAGCAATTACCTTCTCCGACGCCTTCCATCCTGACTGCAAGTGGGTACCACAATCAGTTATGGCAAGTATTCCCACCTATGGGATGTAAATATGCTGCATTTCTTGAACTTTTTTGTGATTAGCCATTTCTGAGAATTCTACGCTGACTGCAGACCTGCTTAGTAATGGTTAATCTACCATTTCTATGTATATTTACGGTAATAATGGCTGTTTCTCCTAAGCTGGTATGGCTTAGTGGTTCTGTGCTTTGATTATGATGCACAGGGTCCTGGGTGTGAACCTTGTCACTCTTTTATTTTAATACTGTCTAGACAGGCTAGGGGGTGTGGCTGCGTTTAAGCAACCTAGCTCTACGTTGCTCCCAGGTGCCCTATGGTGCCCTGGTTGGCGCGGCACTAATGTCCGTGCAAACACATTGCACTGGATAAAGTGCTTTTAAACTTTGGGCAACTCTATTGCGCTGAGTAAAGTGCTATTAAACCATGGGCACCTCTGTTTTGCTGGGTAAAGTGCTATTAAACTATGGGCACCTGTGTTTAGCTGGGTAAAGCACTATTAAACTATGGGCACCTGTGTTTTACTGGGTAAAGCATTATTAAACTATGGGCACCTCTGTTTAGCTGGGTAAAGTGCTATTAAACTATGGGCACCTCTGTTTAGCTAGGTACAGCACTGCTTAACAGCAGGCTATTATATATCTGGGTCCTTTAAAAATATATTTTTTGTTCACTGATACATTGGCCATTTCACTGCTTTTAATTAAAATTTTAATCATATATGTCTGGTATTATTACAAATTCTGATTTAAAACATAAATAAGAAGGGGAGTGGTCAGACTCGAACCGTGAATACCTCCTCTTTGTGTATACGCTCTACCATTACGCTATTGCAATTTGGATTAATTTGCATAAGTAGTTCTTATATGCTCTTCACTGTCACAATTGCTAACTGTGGTTAAGCAATGTGCACACCCATGCAAACAAGCGCAAATACGGGCAGCTATATCGTGGATTTAAAAAAATATATATTTATTTGTTACGTTTTATAACTGTGATGGGGGTTTACAGTGTCAGGGAGTGTGGTGTTGGGTGCAAGTACATTTGAGCGAACTCGCTCTTGTCTGTTGACACTATGCTTTTTAAAACCTTGCAGGGGCATGGACCTTTAGACTGCTCGGCAGTCGGACATGCCCCCTGCTTTCCTACTCAGTCCGTGTAAGCGTTACGGATGAGTCAGTGTGCCCTCATGAATATTCATGGCACGCTGACATCAATCCGTTTAACTGCAGCCTTCGAGTAAGACTTATTAAGTCTTACATGGAGGTTTAGTAAATCTGGGGGACTGTCTATAATGTGTTTAGAAAGCGCACTGCTTTGTGTTTTGAGTGCATTCTTTCTAAAAATCATAAGTTTAATAACATCACATTCTTCACATGGGTAAGAAGAATATTCTAAGACATGTAGTCGTAGATCTGCTACTGACACTTTTACAATGACACTTTTTGAAAATTCATAAACACATATATCGATTACCTAGAATTAAGTGAGCATGCTGATTATAATTTGTGACTGCCAGCAGAAATGTTACTGTTAGCTGCACTGAGATATAACACTTATTACAGGGTTGTTGTGTCTTTCAGCTTTTCCCGGTTAGGGGTCGCCACAGCGGAACTCCGGTCCGCTGATGATTGGCAGTAGATTTTTACGTGCCGAGTTGCCAGCCCTGACGCGCAACCTTCAACAAAGGTACTCCCATTCACGCATGTCTCCACGCAGAAGATGGTCTAGCTGAGAATCGAACAGGACATCTTAATGTGAAGCGACAACGCTACCGCAACACCACCACTGCAGTAACACTTACTACAGAGTAAAGAACATATTTCTATAAATGTCATTACAGATTGTTGCAGAATGTCCAGATTTTTGCCTCATATCTTTTGGTGTTTTCTCATACGGTTCTGGTTTTCTGGCAAATCATTAGCAAATTATTTAGAATGGAAGTCAGAAAATAATGGCCAACATTTGAGTTTCAGACTTCATACCCTTCAGAAAATTCATGCTAGTGCAAAACCTGCAATTCTATCAACTTCCTACATTTGTGAGAGCAATATTTAAAAATTACCCCTATTTTTGGACCTTTGTCCCGCATTATGTATGGCTTTGTCCAGAGTTCTTGCTCTAAGAGGTTGAGAAATGGTTGAAAGAAAAACTGTTATTTATGACCACCATGTATTTTCTGACATGAGCATATTTAGACACTAGATTCTTAGAACTTTTTGTTTTCCTTTTCCCATGCTGTATGCAAATTATATTGACAAAGAAATCAGATGTATACATCTATCTCTTTCTCACTTTCACTGTGTGTCTCTATCTCTCACACACTCATGCACACACACACACACACACACACACACACACACACACACACACACACACACACACACACACACACACACACACACATACACACACACACACACACACACAGAGAGTATATCAAAATGCAGTGATACACAGAATCGGCAAAACATGCTTATTTAAAAAAACTATCAAACACAACAAATTGATTACAAAAATGAGGGATATGCACTCCATTGCACACACTACATCTAAAATGCAACTAAATGTTACCTGTTGTAACATATACATACAGCACCTACATAAATACTAATGAATAAACTTGTACCAGGGTACTGGTAAACTATACGTGCAACCAAAACAAATTACTAATTTTCTGTCATGATACATATCAGGAAATCTAATCCACAATTGTCCCATATCACCTAAAGGCAAATAACAAAAACATGCATTATGAAGGGAAGCTTCACCACCAATATATTTCTCAACTGTCCTGAATTTCCTCTAAAATACCAATTTTTAAGCTAAGATAACAACACACCACAAATGTCACGCAAAATAATTATTTTAAATTCTGATAACCAGAGTTGTTTGCCTCCTTCCTCAGCCCTTGTGTCATCAGCCAGTGGCTTCACTGAGGCCTGTGGTGTGATAACATCATTAGATCCATGACTGCATGCAAAGGCTACTTGATGCAAAAGATTGTCTCATCAGCTACCTTTGGGGACAGCAGTACAGATGCTAGATGTGTTCAGCTGTGACAGGTAAGATGGAACATTAATGGTCTTTCTTTATGAATGGAAGGAAGAAGTAACAAAAGTGGTAACATTACATTCTGGTGTCAGAACACTGAAAATAGCAACATGCCCACTGTGTTTGACACAATTTTTGTCTGCGTGCAGACTAGCTGCATTTTTAAATTTATACACCAGCAACCCTGCAAACCACTTTCCTGCAAATGGTTGTAATGCTTGTGGCAGTGCTATCTCACAGTAGGAATAAAAAGTGTACATAAATTTGTCATTGCAATATACCTGACCCCACTGAGCAAAGCTACAATGTCCTTGCACAAACTAGGAATATCACAGAACATGTGTTTGGTTTGCTGAAATCAAGGTTTTAGTGTCTTGACACATCAGGAGTTGCACTGTAGTATGACCCAGGCACCTCTACCAAAATGTTTAAAGTCTGTGCCATGTTGCACAATATAATTCTCAGCAAACAACTCCAACAAATACAGCAAGGGGCTGGACCACAATCAGGACCAAGAACAACAGCAGCAGGTACAGATGGGGAGTCTGAGGGAGAATCACCAGCTGCAGATGGGGCTGGCAGATGGAGGCATGCAGAGTATGGCCTGGCTTTGGCTTAGAGACAAAGGAAAGCACATACGATCACTACCTGTCTCAAAGATCCCATGCACATACACGTGGGAAAACTGATGGCTGTCAGACACCACAACCTTTACTTAACCATGTAATGGCTTTGTTCTGGTAGCATCAGACAGGAACTATCCCCAAGGACACAATTGTTACCTGTAGTAATGACAAGATATGTGAGGAACCAGTAAAGAAAAAAAAATTCATATAATGGATTACTCTCATATAAAAATACTATGTATATGCCCCTATGCAGACCCTTTTGTCTGAGGTGTAGTTATATCAGTAATATCTCATCTTTAAGATGTTTATAACATGCAGTCATATTTTAGAACTAATAGTTATCATCAAGTATTTCAGCTGACCACCATCCATAAAGTGTGGAACAGGTCAGTTATACCCTCATTTGCACAACTATTCCAAGAAGCACGACTGAAATACCTAATGCTTCCAATGTTGTAATGACACTACTAACTGAAATACGATGCATTACTACAAACAGAACAACCCATTCACAAATGAGTAGGAACAAGAAATCAAAAACTCTATCTATATAATACATATTTGATAGATCTAATCTTGTGAATAAGCAAGCATCAGCTATCCACTGTGTGCATCACACTTATATAAAACCATATGTCACAAAGACATGTGCAAAGGGCAGGGCACAGACATCATCATTTGCACACAGTGGGGTTGGGTTGAGGGTGGTAGGAGGACATAGCTGACACAAAAGAAGTGAGTGTGTGCAAGTAAGTAAAACATGTATCTATCAGGGTATACAGTGTTCACAGCCAGCAACAACAGATGTACAGCACTCAACAGTACTGTTTAAATAGTTTGTATGTGTGTTAAGTAGTATTGTCATGTGAAAACGTGTGTGTATGTGTGTGTGTGTGTGTGTGTGTGTGTGTGTGTGTGTGTGTGTGTGTGTGTGCGTGTGCGTGTGCGTGTGTGTGTGTGTGTGTGTGTGTGTGTGTGTGTGTGTGTGTGTGTGTCTGCATGAACATAATCAAGCACTGTGCTAGCAATATTCATGGCATCTCAGACAGGTGTGAGCCATGCATGGCAGACTACTCAGTTCAGCCTTGCCACCCCTGACCATAAGAACTATCTCTGCAAGGATTTACACTGCTACTTTCATGGCCCTGGTTAGAAGTCATAGTGCTACCTGAATGTGAGAGATGTCTGCTGAATGAGCTCTCATCAGGACTATGTCTAGAAGTATGACCCTGTGGTCTACCATGTCTAGGTGTGGACACTGCAATCACTGATAAAACAGTGGATGTAGTGTCACTGCAGAAGGGGGATCTTTCATGGTCATATCTGCTAGCTACAGAATATGGAGCTTTTCTCCAGCTACATGGATGCCCACTCTTCACTAACAAACATTCCATCATAGAAACTGCCTGATCCAGTATGTCACTCACCATATCTAAGGATTTCCCACCAAGGTTCATATAGAATGCACAACATTTAGTAGTGGCACTATCTCTTCCGAGGCCTAGATGGAACATGCCTATGCCTCCACTACGGTCCTGCACATATCTGGTGGCACCTAATGATACACCAGCTTCAGGAGAGTGAACTGGAGGTCTCATCCGAAGAACTGTACCAGCCCTCCTGTGTGGCACAGTGCCCTCATGATGCCTACTGGGAGAGGCAAATGGCTGTGCAACTCGAATAACCACACTAGCCTGATCACCTATGTCGACCTCAACCTGTCCTATATCAGAGATGTCTGTGTCATGAATACGTGTAGGCATTCTAACTGCATCTGAAACATAGACAAGAGAATGAGAGAGTCAAGATCTCAGTACCAGATTGACCCTCTGCACCCCCAAACCATGCCTGTTCATCACCACCATCGTCGTCAGAAGCTGCATATACTCTGACAAGTAGGAGTTCCACAGTGCTACTCTCAGAATCACCTAGAATAACAAGCAATAACAAAACAGAAAATGGAGAAAAAAATGTATCACATATTTTCCTTATAATGAAGGGTATGCAAAACTTTTAAACAGATCATAATGCAACAGAAACGTTACTGTTATATAGACCTGAATCTACCTTATAGACAGTATTAACAATAAACACATGTGTGCTTACCATGTGCAGGTGGACTGGTAGCCTGCGATTCAGAAGTACCTGCACAGAAGGAATGGAAAGAAAAGAAGTCTCCTCACCACAATGCAAATGAAACAATAACAAAAGAACAGTCCCCTCGCAAATGTAGATTAAAGGGTTCTCATTAAAAACTGACAAACTCCCCTCTTTCTGCATGACTATAGTCTGATTCACACAGTTATCACTGTCTCTCTCAATATATATATATGTGTATAATATATATTTATGTGTATAATATATATATATATATATATATATATATATATATATATATATATATATATGAATATATATGTATATCAGACATTTTAGATAAATGCATATAAAGATATAACAAAGACACTTGCTTCTTGCATACCTGGAAGGTCTGCTTGAGATACTCTATATCTGTCATCTGCACCATCTTCATGGAATCTGGTGGAACCCTCTGACAAGCTCCTTGAACTCTGATATTGAACAGGAACTCCTCAGTTTCAGTTAGTGGTGGTTTAGTAGCAGGGTCATCCCCCTGTAGCTACCTGTTCCAGGCAATTGCAGCAACCCTACAGTGGTCAGAGGTTATCATGTCATTTTCCTGGTGTCTTTTCGGGGAGTAGCTTCTCCCATGCCTTCCGACTGCATTAAGTGCATTGACTACCTGCTGCCATATCCTCTCTTGGGAAGGATGGTCAATTCTACCTCTCCCTAACAGAAAAGCTCCATGGTGATGTAAGACCTGGATAATGACCCACCTCATTTTCTGCATCACTATATGATGGCTTACAGGGTACAGATGTCTTCTTGGGTGCCATATCTCTGTATGAGATGAAACAGAAAACAGACACAAAAATAAACAGACAGGATGACTTTGAGCTAATTTCTGTGTGACTGTAAGCACCCAACATGAGCACAAGCAATTTCTACATGTTAAGTGGACACTATGACTTCACATAAGTTAGACCTTCCAAATCCACCCCCACACCCACCAGCCCCCCACAATAAAATATGACTTATATTAAAATCTCAGTTACCAGCATAGGTGTGATGCAGATAACACATGTTTAATCTTTTTAATACATTGCTACATTAACTATAACAATTATAAATGCAGCATTAGAAGAGTAATACCAAACTGCTACAACTGGCATATCTACTGCTATGGAGTTCAGTCCAGTAGAAATACACAAACACAACAAATTTCTCCTTTCCTGCTAACACATATAAAAATGCCAGACCTCCCTACATGCATGTAATACATTCATCTGCAATAACTGTGAAAACATAGCATACAAAATAAAATAATAAATTGGTCATTTAGCATTCAGTAGCATGACTGTAGAAATGCAGATATGGCTATGGCAAAAGGAAGGGATAAAAGTAAATAAATATAAAATTATATAAATGCTTTTCAACAGTCACTGTACTTCACCCTTGCATGCTAACTAGAAGCATTATTTAAGCAATAGCACCATATCTTGGGAATAGAGCACTGCAAAAAATAAACACATCTCAAAAGTCTTGTATTACTACCAGGAGCAAGCTCTATGTTTCAAAACAGTCTCCCTGGTATGATGCAATAGCATTACCTACACCATTGCCATTATATAATGCAGAATCAGCCCTTTGAGCACTGTGAGTAAGCAAATGAGGAATGAAATCATTAGCATTCCTAAATACCAAAAGCTGCACTAAGCGTAGGGAGGATAAACATGGCAGGAGGATGTACACAACTAAATGCACACACACTGGTACTCCACGGAAGAGCATTGAGAAATGTTCCCTGTTAATGGCTTGCAAATGCCTGACTGCAAGAACAACCAGCTTTGATAGTCTCCCCTCTTTGATATGCTCCTAGTAAGGGTGTGTCAGGGAGAAGAGACTTTAAAAACCGTCTGCAAGCACATTGACTGATATAGGAGATCAACACTCCTAACATTAAAATGCTGGTTTAAATTACCACAGTTACTGGCCCCTAGTAGAAAATATGTTCCATAGCAAGGTGAGTACTATAAGCATTTTTAAAGATAACGTGTGGCAATAAAACAGAGATAGATTTGATATTATAAAGGTATAGATAATGAAATAATGCACCAACCAGCAAGAAAATGATAAGCCTGCAGTGCTTGCAGTCTGTTTAATATTAATCATTTGAGTATATGCCAGTGCTCTCTGTTTCCAATATTCCAGTCATCCAAACCTTCATAGTCAAGTGTAAAAGGACAAATTTACTAACTCATTTCTGTTGCAACTTCAGTATGACTTTATACAATGCAACATTATTATTACATCTAAACTCTTCATCACCTTTCTAATATATGTCTTTGTTGCAACTCCGGGAAATAATGTGAAATTATTGCTTTCATGATCTTTGAGGGTTCAAATTCATACAGGTGCCTGTTGCAACATAACAAATTTGGTTAAACATGTAAAGTGCTTGATCCACACTATTTTTATGTTTTCTTTTGCTTGTTTCATTTGGGAAAATCACTTTCATAGCTTAAGGAAAACCTATTGGAATACAGCTATGGAAAGAAGTCTACTCAGAAACAATGTTAGGGACTGCTGTTATTTTATTTCACTGACTACTCTCATAACCCCCTACAACAATCTTAAGAATTTACACTCTTCTAATAAGTTACTTATTACTACCAGCAAATCCACTCAGCTGGAGATTAATTGTTCTCTAACTCTGTAGGCAAACATTGGAAAATACTTCCCTCTGAACTCCTATCTCTGTCCTCTATAACACTTTTTAAACAGAAACTAAAACAATTTCTCAGTACTCATTGGCTATGCCCTTGTACTAACCCTGACTAACTTTTTGTCTATTTCCTATGTGTTCTCTGCTTCTAATATGAGTATGTTCTATCTACTGACATCCTCTTGCTGTTTCCTATAAATCTTGTATTTCACTGTATCACTTGGTACAATTGTATAAGTAAACAACTTTATTATGCTATTTTATTCTGCTTGCACAAGTACACAACTATTTTGTTTTATATTTTTGTTTTTCATATCTCCTCATCATGAGCCATGTACTCTTGTAATGACAACTGCATCAAGTCTGTATGGCTGAAACTGTTTAGAACGTTTTAACTACTGTTATACTTCTCTGAATTGTGACAACTTTTACTGTATATAGTGTGTTTGTGTTGGAGCTTTTCTCCCTGGGCCTCTACTGAAAATGGATTTGTATTCCAGTTAGACCAGCCCAGTCAACAAATGTAAAATAAATAAAAATAAAATAAACAGGCTGAACTCTGTCCAGCTGCTGCTGCTGCTAATAGACCAAGGCCAGGAAGGTGAAAAGTTTTCAGTCCCCAGGTAATTTATCACAATCTACATGATGTGGAACCTGTAGAGTGCTACAGGGCAGATAGAGACCCACTACAGGAACTCTGCAACCTCTATCATCCTCAACTCACAGCCAGAGCAAACTAAGAGGAACCCATCCCAGTGACGACAAAGGTATGTGTATCATTTAGAATTTTAGCTACAGGTACCTTTCTGAGACCAACAAGAGACAAGCTGGGGGTGTCACAGACTTCAGCATCCAGGATTCTCCATTAATTCCTGAATGCTATGCTGCAACATGCTATTGACCACTTATATTTTCTCTGTACTCCTGAGGATAGGGCAAGAAATATGCAGGAGCTCTACTCTGTAGCACACTACCCTGAAGTATTGGGTGCTATAGATTGGACACATGTAGAAATTAAGACACCACCTAGAGAAAAGGGAAGGCTTTAAATTAATAGAAAGTACTTCCACTCTATTAGCTGCCAAGTCATGTGTAATGCCAAGGAAATCATCTTGAATGTGTGTGTTGGCAACCCAGGTAGTTACCAGGACTTACATATCTGGCACACCTCCCAACTGTATCACATGTTACCTAGGGGGGAATGCAGGTTATGCACTGGAACTGTGGCTGATAAGACCCATCAGAAATGCACACACACAAACCTGGTGAAGAATGCCATAATGAGGCAGATGCTCAAACCAGAAATATCTTAGAGTGTGTGTTTGGGCTACTGAAGTCAAGGTTCTGGTACCTAGATACATGCAGAGGAGCCCTGCAGTACAATCCATGAACATATTCTGAAATATTCACAGTATGTGTCAAGCTACACAACATGATACTGAGAAAACATCTTCAGTAGGATCAACAAGGGGAAGGGGACACATCCCACCACCAATCGCAAGGTCACCACAGCCACATGAAGGTTAAGAGTAAGAAGGAGAAGCAGCAGCTGCTGTGGGTGTAGGCAGATGTAAGCATGCTCAATATACCCTCACATGAGCTAAGAGACAATGCATAACACACTCACTCACCACCTAAGGGTCTAAAACTTTCCTCCTATGCACATACATATAGTAACTTTGACACCAGGCAACCCTCATGACCTTTATCTACCCATATAATGGATGTGTACTGCTTGCATCAGACAGCATCAGCCCTGAACTAAAACTGTAGCGACTGCTGGATTTAAAATGTAAGTACTGAACCTGGAGTGTATTGTGTAATAATATGTATGACTGGAATATCTTTGCATGTTGTTACTTCATAGTGTACGCAAGAAAAAGTTGAGCAATTTGTACAGAAATGACATTAACATGTGACAGCAGAGACCTATTTGACTTATATGTGTCCTTTATTAAGTAGCAGGCCTCAGGCATCAAAGATCCACACAATCATACCTCTCAAAAGTAGTGATGGTCGCTGCATGCCCTAAGTTTATTACCATGCATTTGCACAGGAAAGTCTTTAAAGAGACAAGTTACAAAATAATGATACACATTTCAGTTCTAGGCTTCACAACTTTCACATGATCATTAACAATAACGATGGAAATATTTTGATGTTATCAACTGTCTAACTTACTAAGACCAGTATAAGTCAAAGGTTGTTGTTGTATCTTTTGGATTTTTCCTGGTTAGGGGTCGCCACAGCGGAACTCCAGTCTGATAATGATTGGCAGTAGATTTTTATGTACTGAGTTGCCAGCCCTGACACACAACCTTCAACGAAGGTACGGCCATTCACGCTTGTCTCCACACAGAAGATGCTTTAGCTGAGAATCGAACAGGACGTCTTACTGTGAGGCTACAATGCTACCGTAGCACCACCACTGCAGTTACAATTACCAATTCAATATCACAAATGCAGATACACTAAGCACTAACTCAGCTATGCTCCCTGAACATCAGGCACAAAGCTTATGTATCCCTGAATCCAAAAGATACAAAACAGGGATATAGCACAGTTATCACTTCCACAGGGTGTTGTTTGTGGGGGAGGGGAGCAAGAAGCCTAGGCTGACACAAATGTCTGGTGAGCATGTGTGAATAAGAAAGAGAAGCAGGTAGACATTCAGATAAAGCAACAAATGTCCAATGAGACAAAATGAGTTTTAAGCTGCATGACTGAACCATGCATCTATTGTGTGTGTGTGTGTGTGTGTGTGTGTGTGTGTGTGTGTGTGTGTGTGTGTGTGTGTGTGTGTGTGTCTATAGGTACCCCAGGTAAAATTGATGTGTGAGTGTCTGCATGAACACAGCCAAGCTCTGTGCTAGCTCTAAATCTTGGTATGTCAGGCAGGTGAGAGCGATGCATGGTGGAGGTGGCAGTTCATCATTGTAGTATCCAACCATGAGAACTGGCTCTGCCAGGCATTGCACTCATGCATCCACACCCACATTCAGGTGAACTGCTGCTACCTGAATGTGACTGTTGTCTGCTGGATGAGCTCCCCTCATGAGGACACCCAGGATCATGACCCCATGGTGTGCCATGTCTGGGTGTGGACAGCTCAACCAATGATAGAGCAGCAGAAGTACTGCCACTATGGGAGGTGGATCAGGCACAGCCACATTAACTAACAGTAGATGATGTGGCTGACTTATGCCTATGAGAATGTCATCACCCCCAGCAGACATTCCATCACAGACATGCTCTTTCCAATGTGTCGTTCATCAGATCCATTGAATCAACAGCACATTAGAGGCAATCACACCTGTCAGTCTGTGCCATGTCTACAACCCTAAGTATTTCTCTGGAGGACCTATGGAAACATGTTTGTGCCTCCATGATGGCCATTAACATAGCTAAGTGGCATGGGAAGAGACATCTGGATCAGTTGGAGGATGGACAGCAGCCCTCCTCTGACCACCCCTAACAAATCTTCTGTGTGGCACCTTGTGCATACTTTGACTACAGCCAGAGTCAACAGGCACTGAAGCTGCAGTAACCACACTTCCCTGATTGATTGTCTTGTCCTCCATCTGTCTAACATCTGAGGGCTGATTGGAATGGGTAATCAGAGGCCTACTGGTTGTGTCTGATGGAATTTCAGGGGATGGCTGTATGTCATCCTCAGTGTCAGAATCAACCTCTGCACCCATCAGCTGTGCTTCTGTTTGGCGACCAACATCATCAGAGTCTGCTGATACTCTGACATTAGCTGTTAGAAGTCCCACACTTCCACTGTCAGGGTCACCTGTGATAATAAACAACAAATGCAGGAACAATTAATACCTACACTGCTATAGTCCAATATATGCTAACAAAATAGCAGTGGTGCTGCTATTAGACAGTACAGCAATGCACACAACAGTCTTAACCTCAACATCACACACTGAAATATTTCTTTGTATTGCTCATCTGTACTGACAAAAATGTTTGGCTTACCATGAACAGATGATATTATGCTCAGTATGCCAGATGGTCCTGGAAGAAATTAAACAAAATTAAGGGCAACATCATCCCAATTAACAGTAACACGGGGTGTGAGACAATTCCCCTTTATATGTCCATTAACTATACTTTCAACAAGAACTTGGATGAGAAGTCCATCCCAAGCCCATGTGTAATTAATCAGAATGTGTTGTTAACTGTAGCATTCTTCTACCCCCCCCCAAAAAAAACTTCATTGTTAAACAGATTTAATGTATTCATTTAAAGTGTTTTACTATTCAACAGTATTTAACAATTGAGATACAAAAGCCTACTTGGAAGCTACTCCTAGGACATGCTTGCTGTGCCTAAAGCATTAACACCAAAGTTAAGGACATAGTGTTCTGCACTTTCCTGGGAGCTGTCTGGATCCCTGACAATGGACCAGAACTCTTCATTTGCTGTTAATGGTGGCTCTGTAGCAGGCACCCCCCAAGTATCCATCCATGCATGGCCAGCTGCACTCATCCATGAAGATGAGATCATGTCAGTGGCCCTATGGCACACCTGATCATACATCCTGCTGTGACCAGCTACTGCATTAACATCAGCAACTATCTGCTGCCAAATTTGCATTCTGCCTGACATATCTCCATGTCCCCTCTCAAGCAGGAAGGCACCATGTTGCCTAAAAGCTTCAACAATGACATGATTCTCAGGGTCAGTGAAGGGTATTTTCTGAGGATTGAAACACCCGAGTGGCATAGTCCTAGCTGTCCTAAAAACAAGAGAAGGATAATACACATAACTATCACATAACTGCAAAATAACTATTCCCAGATAAAACAGAAAATGTAGCATTTCAGTTTTACCCACTGTAGAAACATAAAACAGTTTAATGATTTGAAATATAAACAACAGACTGGATGCAAAAAATAAAATAAAAAGGAGAGTAACAATAGCAACATAACCTTGCTTGTGCCATAACAGAAATGCATCTTTGCTCCCCCACCCTCCAAAAGAACAGGCAATTACATATTTTGTTAAGAAAACATCTTGCAAATGCAAATAAACTGCCCCCAAAACATGTCTACATATTTAACACAGAACATTCCATTTTAAGGTACTGCCAGTCGTGTATACCTGTGAAATGCCCTGACAAACATGCCCGCTCCATCAGTACACTTCTAACTAATGCATACAGATAAAAGTGTAGCCTTTGCTAATCAATATATATATATATATATATATATATATATATATATAAAACTATTAAATAGATTTTTCTTAATTACATTTCAGCATATGCAGTATATAGCTGACACAATGCAAGCATACCTTCTAAAGTTCAATAATTTTCTGTGGAGACATATCCCAAAGTAATAGCCTTTTTTCTGTATTCTTCTCATAAACAAGTCTCCTCACCTTCAGTTTCCTTAGCTACACATTTGCCTTTTTGTGTTGTAGATTCAGGGCTGTCAGAACTGTGAAGATGCAAATGAGGTGTAAAATCATTAGAATTGCTGAATCCCAAATACTTGCTTCTGTGTATCTAATGTAAACATAGTGAAAATACTCCCTCTGTGTTTATTTTTAATGGATTGCAACTGTGAATGATTACAGGTAGGGAGAAGGAAAACATCAGCAATGCAGACTGCCCTACATCCAGTTGGTTTTCAGGGTTAGACCTACAAAGTGTTAGGTGTAATTTTGTCAAGGCTGGAAATATAAGTAAGCAGCACACAATTCACAGGTTCTGTTCATTAACATCCTACCTACACTTTATTTGTTGGTAAGTGCATCTTATATTATTGCCATTTAATGTCCTCACAAATTTTAAGCACAATGATATAGAATGGCTTACAGACTGCATGTCTCAGATTATTGGTCAGATAAGAGAAGAATGAGCAGCAAACACACAGAGGTAAGGCAGAGCTGCATATTTGCAAGCAAAACTTTTAACTGGCTATTGGATCACTCAGTGCACTACATCTAAAATGTACAAATAACTGTTATATGGTTTCATATTACTATAGATGATGTTGCAGTTGATTGTATGCAAAATGATTTCAGTTCCTTGTGGCAAAGGTGTTTGTGTAGCAAAAAGGGATACAGCACTCTTACTGTGTTCTGAAGTTTCATTGTCATTAGAGTTCAAATCCTGAGCTAAGTAGAAATATTTAATGTGTACTAACATTTTGTAGTGTGTATGTCATAGATTGCTTTTCCTCATTTCAACTACTTTTCTCTTCTTTTCTTTGTTTCCCTTTTATTTGGGGGGCAGTGTTTGCATGATGAATGGCTTAATGCAAACAATGGAGTTGGAGAAAAAAAACAAATCTCAGGTTTAGTTGTGCTTATTTTATCTGCGAGAAGCATGGCAGGGCACAAACTGGACTACTAGCCCAGCCAGGGAATAGACAGAACACATGCAGAACACCTGCAAACAGGACATCTTTAATAGGGTAAAGGTCAAAAACAATACATTGTTGCAATTTTTGTTTTGCATTCTACAACTGCGCGTAGCGGCATTGGTTAGCAAGGATCCCCAATAGCTGCTGCCATTGAACACCTGCAGACAGGACTCAGACAACCAATAATTGAAACTGGATGCATTCAATTAAGTCTGTTGGACACCAAACTACATGTTAAGTGCCATTGTGCAGTGGTTAACACAGACACCTTAAGAATGATTAGGAGATTAGGTAATGTAATGTAACTAGTTCTGTGGCAGAAGGTTTAAGTGCAGAGCTGGATTATAGATGGTCTTGGGTTCTAGTACAGGGTGTGCAACCTGGTTTTACTGGTATGAGAATGCAGTTTATAGCAATAAACTGAAAAATAGATGATTATTATTTCAACATTCTTTTAGCGACAGGTATGAGTATAGGACTGTCATACATATGTTCCTGGGTTCTAATACAAAATATTCCATACTTTTTACTATTGTTCTACTTCCCATTATATTCACTCTCACTTATAACACGTTATATATTTGAGCTGATATGAATTATATATATGAGGGATGAGACACCATTATCGTGTTTTCAGCTGTATGACTGACGGAACACTGTCAACTACATCTCTGTAAGTATAATTCTGCTATCTGGACTTGTATTGCCTTCAAAATTACATAAGACACATGTTAACTGGATCTATAGCCAATAACCTTGTCAGGTCACACACATACATGTGTAACAGCTCAAATTGTCACCTGTATTTATGTATAATGCCTGACTATGTCTGGGCAGCACTTCTTCTGTGGCAAAGATGGAAAATCAACACTGTAGAAGAAAATGTCAGTTATGCCTAGGTTTGAAACCCACTGTGTGAAAATCAACTTTCCTCAGTGTAAAAAAGCAAAACAAACGTGTCAGGTTATTACATTTATGCCCCCAGTGCATGTCTGCAAACTTACCTCACCTAACAGTTACCTTTCAATTTCCAATATATATTTCTGGGCTACAGCAGTTGACACCCCTCAAACTAAGGCCAAATGTCAGATTAACCTTCCAGTTTCACACATTTATTTCTTCCATACTTGGCACTGTTGTGCTCCTCTTAACATTGTACAAATGTGGTTGGCATCATTGCTCAGGTTTGTGCACTACCGATAAGTGTAATAACTGGATTTGGCAGGAAAGCATCACCTTCTATTATTCTAGTTTGCCTGGTACAAATGGCTGGGATTAGAGAGGAAGGTGCAAGTTTAGGGCACAGTGGTGGGGTGTCAAGAAGTCCAGATATTTATTGGACTCCTGGTAAAGCACCATAGCTAAAGGTTTCTGCAGGGGAACCATTCTAGTTCCCAGTACAAGTATGAGGTGTGGAATAGTGTGTCCCAGGCTGTATCCAGTACCACTAGCATCCCATGCACTGGAGAGCAGTGTGGACTTCATTTTAATGACCTTCACAGGCAAAAAAGGGATACCCTCAACAGTAGTTTGAATGAGATTGAGACTGCGGATATCCCACAGTTGTGTAGGTATGACAATAAGAGAGTACTTGTAAGACTTAGAAAGCTAAATATAGACAAGACTGGTATGCTTGATGCTCTTCTGTGCTTTTCTGTTCTTTCCCCAACTGCCACCAAATGTGAGTTCAAATAGGCAGGCTCATGTTTCTTGAATGTAGAGACTGAGGGAAACAAGTGGTATGTATGCAGCAGATTAAAGATAGCTTTTTGGGTCTTTTATACAGCTGTATCAAATTGAGCATGCATATCCCAACTGTAAATGCAAATAGGTTCATAGCTTCATAGGTTGGTATTAATTAGGCTGTCAGCACTAGGGCCTATACAAGCCTAGCCATAACATTTCCCTGGCTATTTCTTTCCACACTATTTACTTCCCTGGACCCATGAAGATTAGAACCCCTACCTTTCTAATTTGTTACACTACAGTATTATACAGTTATTACAAGTGCCACTGAAGTATTACATTTAAGTATACATCCTGTGAATGCATTAGTATGTAGCAGAAACCAATTGTAGGAGTAAAATGTTAGACTGTAGTCAGAGGTTATGGGCTCAAATACCACAATCCAGAACTATATAATACTATTTTCTTAATAATACTTACATTAAATTAAAAATGCTATAACAGTGGCACAAATGCCTTGCTGTAAACTGTTAATCTGTATAACTGGAACACACATATATGTAGTGTATGCACATTTCAAGGATTACTTTCAGAAATCTGTAGTATGGTGTGTATTTGTTAGGTTGTATATCTTAAATGTAATACTTCAGATAAAAGAATTGTAGAAGTGTGTTAATGCATTGCGTGTCACATGTGATGGTACTAATTTTATCTCTTTGTTTCTCTCACCCAAACCCTTATCTCTCTTTTTATTTTCTATTATGTGTCTTCAAAATGTCTCCATGTCATCCATGTGTACCACATCACCAAATACTACACAGGACAATGAGGTAGGTCAGCCCCAGTGGATCAGCCTGCCCCCATTCCATCGGCTCCAACACTGATGCCCAGCACATATGGAAAGCAGCTTGGCAGCACTGCTTCTGCTGCTCTGCACTACCTGTGCCTTTAGGTAGTACAGCCCCAGAAGTTAGTGCAGTCGTACCCTCAGGGAGCAATGATGGATGTGGTGATTTCATCACCCACTAGGAGATACCAGTGCTGGTGCATAGTGTTGTGCACCATACCACTGGTGTATGCCTACTCTGGATGGAGAGGCTGCTCTCCCTCATGGTTCATAGGAGGGTAAGACATTAAGCACTTCAGCCACCAGTGAATTAACAGGACAGTGATGACAATCCAGTGGGTGAGGACCTGATTCTCACTGTCTCCAAGCTTGACATGTATGAGCCTGTGCTGTCTACTCCCTCACGCCAATCGTGCTGTCCCCCAACCTTTTGTGTCACTCATCATCCCTGTCTCTGCTCTTCTTTGTCTTGTTTGTTTCCATTTGCTTTCTCACCTACCCAATTTACCCAGCCCAGACATACCTATGTCCCTTACATAGCAGTCCTCTCTTAGTAAATTAAAAAAAGGGCGCCTGTCAAACAAAAAAAAATTGTCCCATACATAGCTCTCCATTTCTCACATGTGTCTTCTTGACACACTTGATTCAGTCCAATTGGCTATACAACATGATTACATTGTTGTCACCCCTCTCTCTGGAGGTGGTAGTCCAAATTCAATTAATATTCTCCACATACAATCATTTTTTTACTGTTGAAGAAATGGCTAGCTATGGTTCTTTCCTCCCTCTCTCCTGCACATTCCTGTATTGTTTTACCTTTGTTTTCCTCCCTGCTTGATCCCCATTTCATGACCTTCCTATCTACCCCATTTTAACACCTTTAATCTGGTTTAAAACAGAATGGCACACAACACATAAGTAGCAGAAAACATAATGGATCCCTTCATTTTTTGCACTGTGTGCTTGCATGGAGTTTGTCATCATGCATCAATGCCAAGAGGCTGTGAGCAGTGATACAATGCCATGGTTACCTCTGCACAGTTCTGCTTAACCCATCTATGCTATGCCAACACATAGTAAACATGTACTATAAACAATGTCATTCCATTATCACTGTTTATTTAAAAGTCTTGGATAGACCTGAATTCAAACCCATTATCATCTGGGATCAAAAGGAAATGTGTCAACACATTTATACCTGCTGCCACAGAGTAAATTAAGCAGCAGGTGTGTTTCATAGACTCTCAGACTTTTAGCAATATGGCTCATCTTTGCGCACTGCTTAACCATGGGCAAGTAGGGAAGGTAATGGAAATGTGTATCTCCCACGTGCAAACACTTTGCCAACCATTGCACAAAGCCGCTGTTTACTGCTCTATAGGAAACTAAATATTATTATGTATTAGTGCTGTTTACTGTCCATTTCCTGTTTATGACATGAAATTACATGTGGAAACATAACAAATTGAAGTCCCTATCTAACAATATGTCACATATTTACAATACAGCCATGTGTTGCTTCCCCCCAAACAGTGCATCTCTGGTGTCTCAGTACTTTTTTCACTCATACATCAACTACACTACATAAATTAATATTTTGTGTGATATGCAATGCTCACCAGTCTGGTTACATGCAGAACTAGTACTATTGACTCATAAGCCTAATCTGCCTTATCTGCAAGGCTATGGAAAGAATCATCATGAACCGTATCCACAGGGAATTAGGTGATCTTCAACACGCTTGACCCAACCAATTTTGGTTTTGTCAAGGGGAGAAGTTGCTTATTAATTCTTCTTTCTTTGATAATGACCACAAAGACCTGGATTGGAGATAGCAGGACATACTGCCTATGTTGGTTTATCCAAGGCCTATGACATTAATCACCATTCAGGTATCATAGAGAAACTATCCCATCTGGGGATTAACCCATACATTACTAGATGGATAGCCAAATGGCTAACTGACAGAACACACACTATCAAAGTTGGGGACTTTACCTCCACCACTAGACCACTTATGAGTGGAGTACCAGAAGGTTCTGTGCTGGACCCTCAACTGTTTGGAAATTATTTCACTGATGTTCAGGCAAAGATAGATAGCCTGTGGCTTACCAAGTTTGCAGATGACTGTCAACTGGGATTATTCATATAGACTCACCCAGCAATGTTAACATATTACAGAAAGGAACAAGATAATGGACACTGGCGAACCACAGGCACAAAAATGTCAATAACCACGAAATAACCTAAAGGGTGTGAATTCACCCAGCGCTGTAAGCACCCAGAAAAATGAGAGTAGGTTAAAATATCCAAGGCAAAACTGCTATGAGAGAAGTAAGGAATGAAATAATCCACAAGCTTCTTAACGTTTATTTAACCTTCCGTTTTTGTCCACAACTTCATCAGAAAAAATATTACAGAAAGGGACGAGATATACAAATGATTGGTGCCAAACTCAGGACTGAACCTTAAAGCAGAAATGCCTGATTGTCCCCTTTGGCAATAAAATGCCCCTGCTAATTATGAAATACACAGTACCCCTGTAATCTCAAACAAAGTGTTGCAAGACTTGGGAACACATGTTGATAGCAAGGTACACTTCAATCACTATGTGTCCATAGTGGTGAGACAAACATTCTACATTGAGTACCTCATAAATAAGGACATCACATCGAAGACCAGGGAGGTCATAAGTCTGCTATACTTGACCCTTATCAGACCACTAATCGAATACAATCCTATCTTCTGTCTCTACCTCACCAGACACCTGCAGCAACTGGATAAAACAGAGAGTTTTGTAACCGGGAGAATCCAGGGCCTCCAAAACATGACATACATGGAAAGACTGAAAGACCTGTCACTGTACTCAGCATCATGCATGCTGCTGAGAGGTGACCTATGCCTGGCCTACAGAGCAGTCTCAGACCCTGCCCTACTGGAAATGCTGGACATCTGCAAATCAAATGGGGCAAGACTAACTTGCTCCAGGGATTTCAACCTGTGACATAAACTTAACATGCTGGGGACAGCTATATTTCTCAGCAATTGCCACTCCTTTGTAATAGGCTCCCACTGTATGTGAATCAGTGCTCCACAATGACCTTATCCAAGTACAACCTTGACAACTGTCTGCATGATTGTAAATTCACCCCTGGGGTGTCACAGTACAGCAGAGGTGTGTATCTTACAATGATCACTCCAGTTCCATGGCTTGACAGTATTTTAATACTTGCACATGGCTACACATCCATTTCATGCATGTCTTCCAACATCTTCTCTCCAACATGCCTTGCTGATATTTTTCACTATACATTGTCCTGTAGCCTTGTAAAAGTCAGACTTGTGCAGTGGAGCTAGCATAAAGTACTGAGTTCTGTAGCCTGTGTACTTAGCTAATGGTTCTGTTTTTAATGCAATCAAGTCCTACAGTTACTGCTCCAATCTCATGGACTGACAATATTTTGATACTTGCAAATGCCTACACGTCCAGTTTATGTAGGTCTCCCAACATCTTCCCTCCAACATGCCCTGCTGATATTATCCACTATAAGTTGTCCTGCGGCCTTGTAAAAGTCAGACTTGTACTGTGTTACAAGCATAAATTACTGAGTTCTGTATTCTGTGTACTTAGGTAGGGGTTCTATTCTCAAAGCAATCAAGTTTTGTGTGTGTGTGTGTGTGTGTGTGCGAGCACGCGCACACTTGCTTGATATTGCATTGAGCTTTCTACACCAGCATGTTTGACACTGTTATTGCCAAATTATCCTCACCAGACACAGCTGATGTCATCAGCTATAAAGTGCTGTTTGAGAAAATTCAAGTCAGACTTCAGCTGTGGTGCTTTCCTTAAATATAAAGTTCTGCAGACTGTGTACTTGGATAGGTAGGGGTTCTATTCTCACCCCAGTCAACTGGGGCTTGTGTGTCCACACTTGCTTGACATTATACAGAGCCTTTTATACCATCATGTGGGACACTGATTTTGCTATATTCTCCTCTCCAGACACAGCTGATGTCATCACCTATAAAGTATTGTCTGATATACTGAAAGTCAGACTTGAGCTGTGGTGAGTGTCTTAAATACAGAGTTCTGAAGTTTTTTTCACGTAGATAGGTAGAGGGTTTATTTTTACTGCAGCCAACTGTGTGTGTGTGTGTGTGTGTATGTGCACTTGCTTGACATTACAGAGAGTGTTTTACACAAGCATGTGCAAAACTGGTATTGCCATATTTTCCTTAACAGATACTGCTTATATCATCAGCGGATTCCTATTACAAGACCGAAGGCGCATTATTTCAAATGCATTTGGTCAAATATAAAAGACTGAAAAGGCAAAATATCAAAGTGGCTTTAAAGTGAATCCCTTCCCTGGGAAATAATTCACTTGGCCGCTTCGTTACTTTGCCGTTTTTGGCACTGTAGTGCGATCTCGGAGTTGGTATATTTAAGTAGGGGGTGTGGTGGGGGGCACAGCCCCCCCACATTGGGGGTGTAAAGGGCAAAGCCCCCCACTTAATATAATGTTTAAAGTGTTTTCTTTTTGCTTTTTTTTTGCTGGAACAGCGATTTTTTTCCCTTGGAAAAAAATTGCTGTTCTGACAGTTCGACATTGTAAGCTTTCGCTTGTATAGGGTTGATTAATCAACATTCACTTTTTTAAGCATTTGGTGATGTAATATAGACCTTCATCAGCTATATCTGAATTGTGGATGTGCACTATTTCCACTAGGGCAGGGTCAGAGACTAGCCTGAAAGCCTGGCAGAAGTCACCTCAGCCTATACAATACAGATTACAGGGACATGATTTCAGTCTATCCACATACATCATGGAAGGGTTTGTATGTATGGTGTTTTAGGTTCATAGGTTCATAGATAGATAGATACTAGGCTATCTGCCCGAGGGCATTTAGAAGCTTAGCCAGAGTGTGTCGGCTTTCGCCACCCCATTAATTAATTAACTGATCCTCTGTCAAGCAGAGCCAATGAAGTGATCCCAGGGGTGTATTTTCTGTTACCTATCCAATCATCAAGGTTTTTCTTGAAGAATGTTAGAGAGGGGCTCTGCCTGATGTAATTTGGAATTTTGTTCCAAAGCATGGGGAGTCTCTGTGACAGGAATCTATCCCTCCAGCATGTTGTATTTATTGTTGTGGTGAGGTTTAGCTCACTAGAGCATGTGGCTCACAGTGACTTGGATTTCTTTAGGTGGAGCATGTCCATCAATTTTGAGTTGGACATGGCTTTGTAAGTCAGGCAGAGATCACCTCTGACTAAGCGATATGCCACTGAGTATAGCCAGAGTTTTTTCAGTCGGGCTGCATAGGACATATGTTTGAAGCCAGTAATCCTCTTGGTGAGGTACTTTTGTGGTCTTTCCAGCTGTTGGAAGTGTCTTGTGAGGTACATCCCAAATGGGGCATTGTACTCTATGATGGAGCTAATGATTGATGAGTAGAGGGGCACTATGTCCTATTTATTGCCTCTTTATCTCTTTATGTCCACCACCAACTTTTGCCTTACCTAATTCAGAATCACCTTCTAACTCCCACCCAGCACGGCTTCCATCCTTGCCACAGTACCATAACTGCCCTACTATCCTTCCTAGAAACTATCAATCTAGCTCGAGACTCTGGACTCTTTGTATCCACAGTACTGCTAGATCTTTCTAAAGCCTTTGACACCATCTCCCATACACACCTTCTCCTTCATCTTGCCAACTTTAATCTCTCCTGTAATACTCTATCCTGGTCCTCCAGCTACCTATCTGACAGATCTCAAGCTGTCAAATGGAAGAACTCCTCCTCTTCCTTCTTGCCTACACCTACTGGCGTTCCTCAAGGATCCATCCTCGGACCCATGCTTTTCAACATCTTTATAAATAACCTTCACACCGTCCTCCCTGACACTACAGTCATCCAATACACTGATGACTCTACCTTGGTCTGTGCCACCCCCAACATTCCTGAACTACTGACTAAAACTCAAATATCGTTTTCCACTACAGAGAACTGGATGCACCAAAACCACCTTTCCCTCAACTCCAATAAATCTAAAATAATAATTTTCCTCCCCTCCAAGGTTTCCTCCTTTGACAAAAACACTTTCAATGTCCTAAGCCAATCAAACACTGCGATAGAAGTAGTCCCCTCTGCAAAACTCCTTGGCATTACCTTAGACGAACACCTCAAATTCGATCTTCACATTCAACATAACATAAAGAAAACCCACCAAAAGCTAGGTATGCTATTTAGGAACAATCAATTTCTTTCCAACTCCTCTAGGCACACCCTGACAATCACCTACCTCCTATCTTCTCTTCTATATGGAGCCCCTCTCCTAACCAATCTGTCCACTTCCAACACCTCTAAACTTGAAGCTTGCTATAATAAGATCTCCAAATTTGCCACTAAATCCAAAACATCAACTCACCACTGCCTCTGCCTTCAATCTCTGAATTGGTTAGAACTCCCTAACCACCTGGACTATCTCCAAATAACCTGCGTTCACAAATTAATATTCTCCCCTGATAAATGCCCAGCCTTATAGAACATTCTTTCCCCTTACATCCCAAACAGATCTCTGAGATCTGAACACCAAAACCTAATCTCCATTCACAAACCCAAACGTCCCGCCAGCCCGCTTCTACTCTTCTTCTTTCTAGGTAAAAAATGGAACTCTCTCCCTCCCCCCTTCTCTTAGGACTATACCTAACATTGAATCCTTCAAAAACCAACTCTTCCTACACCTATCTTCCAAATGGAAATGCTCCTGCTTTCACCCTACAGAACTCTTCCCACTAAACTCTCCATCCTCCTGCTCTACTATACTCTTAACCTTATTCTAATTTCTCTAAAGAACCTGAACTAGCTGACTTTAAATAAACTCCAAGCTTGTAAATATTGTGAATTTCCTAAGAGTAAAAAAAAATAAAATGTGTTTTGCTTTTTTTAAATTGTCTCATGATGTATATTACACTTGCTATTTTTTTTAAATGTATGAATCTTACTCTTGTATTTCATTTCAATCATTATGTAACCTTTTTTGTATTTTGTAACCTTTATTGTACTGTATTGCACATGGAGCTTTTCTCCCCGGGCCTCTACTGAAAATGGGCACTTCTTGGCCCAGTGGACTTCCCCGGTAATCAAACTGAAAATAAATAAAAATAATAAATAATTTCTAGATGTGAACCCTTTAGTAATTAGATGGGCCACATAGAAGGATTTCCAAACTACTTTGGCAATATGATTGTCAAGGAAGAGATTACTATCTACCTGGGTCCCCAGATCTCTTATTACCTCTTCTGTATTAAGGGGGCTGCCATCTATGTGGTAATTTGTGGGTGTTTTGTTCTTCCCAAACGGGATGACTATGCATTTTTTGGCATTTAGCTTGAGGCCATAACTTTGACACAAGCTGTTCGTCTCAGTAAGGCCCTTTTGGAGGATGTCCGTGTCAGCCGGAGAGTCAATTATGGATCCCAGTGTGTAGTCATCGGGGAACTTGGTTAGCCATAGTCCCCCTGTGTTGCCTGTACTTCTGAGAAGTATATGCCGAACAGTAGGGGTCCCAGGACTGAGCCTTGTGGGACACCACTTGTGACTGGTTTAGGGTTGGACCTGGAGCCCGCTATTCTTACCGTGTGAGTTCTGTCTGTAAGCCAGCTGGCAACCCATCTCATGACATAGGAGTTTATGTTCAGGCTGGTGAGCTTTTCTGTAATACTCAAGTGGGGAATGGTGTTGAAAGCCTTGGCAAGGTCAAGGTAGGCTGTGTGAACCACCTTTCCCTTGTCTATGGCCTTGGTGACTGTCTCGAAGAATTCAACCAGGTTTAGTAGGCATGATCAGCCCTTAACAAAGCCAAACTGGGTTGGGTCAAGTGTTTGGTGGTTCCCAATGTCTTTGTTAATAAGTTCCATGATGATGTGCTCCATAACCTTGCAGATCAGTCTAAACAGGCTTATGGGGTGATAGTTACTAGAGTTAGTTGTGGCCCCTTCTTTGTGGAGAAGAATAACCATTGCTGTGTGCCATTCTATGGGCACACAGCCTGTGGAGAGGCTGAGGTTGAAAAGCGTGTTTAGGTGGGGGGTTAGTTTGTTCTGTAGTTCATGCAAGACGCAGCCTGGGACACCATCTGGTCCCATTGATGCTGTGTTTTGGGCTTTTGAAAGGGCTGTTTTCACCTGTGCATCTGTGATTTTTGGGACACTCCAATTTTCCTGTCTTGTTGTGGGCCCTTTTGGAGGTGAAAGGGGGGTGAAGCTTGCACTGAATCTATCTGCCAGGATGTTGGCAATATCAGTAGGATCAGTATATTTTGTGCTATTTTGCACTAGTTCAGTGCATATCTGCGAGTTGCCATGTAGATGCTTAAAATAGTTAAAGAAGGCTTTGTGGTTATCTTTTGAATCTTTGGCTATTTTTCTTTCAAAGTTAGCCTTGGATGATTTCATGAAGGACCTTAGTTTCTTACTGATACTGATCAGGGATGTCTTTCCTTCTTGGGATTTGCTTTTTTTCTGAACTAGTTTCCTCCTTCTATTGTATAGCTTGTTTATTTCAGGGGTCCACCAAACTGGTTTCCTTCTCTTAGAAGAGTGAGTCTTGGTTTTGCTAGGGATGGCACAATCCATGCATCCTTGTAGGTGCTCATAGAGTGCATTTGTAAAGGTTTCTGCATCTTGGGCAGCGTTATCCTTTAGCGTGGGGGCTGTGAAACTTACCACCTCTGTCTTAAGTAAGGTGAAGTTTGCTTTAGAAAAGTTTTTACTGTGGTTTCCTTAGTTGGGGGTGGTGGTGGGGTGTGGACATCCAAAGTGATTAGTTTATGGTCTGATCTAACCAGTGATGGGTTGAACTCCGTTGTGGAACACCTGTCACCCATGTTGGTGATGACCAGGCCCAATATGTTTACATCACTGGTAGGGGAGTTTATCAGCTGATCCAGGGCATTTGAGTTGATGAATTCCAGGAAGCACTGGGTCTGGAAATTTGTACTTAAGTAGTTTTCCCAGTGAATGGTAGGTTAATTGAAATCGCCCGATATCAGGTTGTTCTGCAGGACCTTCATGTTTTCCACTGTCTCCAGGAAGGTGGAGTGGTGGTCCTGGGTCATGGAGGGTGATCTGTAGCAGGTCACAATTTGCATTGCAGATCTGCCCGATGTTAGTTGCACATGGATGATCTCAGAGGTATCATGCTGCACCACTAACCTGGAGGTGTAGGTATCCTTGATGAATATGGATACAGCTCCTCCTTTTATGTTTCGGTCCGTGTTCTGTGGCTGAAACGTGTGGTATGTGTTGTAGCCCGGTAGTGCTGGGGTGCTCTCTGGAGCCTTAAACCAGGTTTCAGTTACTGCACAGATGTCAATGTTCTCCATACTGAGGAGTGCTTTGAGCACATGCATTTTGAGATTTAAACTCCTGGCGTTGAGTAGTATAAACCTCAGTGTTTTGTTAATTGTGTTGTTTATGGAGGTGGGTTTGACTTTTGAGCCTTGCCTAAAAAAGGCACTATGGGGGCAGCAAGAGCCTTGGCCAGTATTCAAAAGCCTAGGGGTGACAGGTGCAAGCCATCTCTTGTAAAGCAATGCGGCTTGTCGCGCATGTCGTCCCAGGCTGACAGACACTGGATCCCCTTTGAATGACACCAGAAACTTAGCCAGTTGTTGAAATTGATCATTTTTTCTTTATACCGAGGTATCATTCTTGGTGAGGGCAGGATGCTACTCAGGGTCAGGGTCATACCAGCCTGAGTTACATGATCAGAGAGCTCTTCCATGTCTCTTTTCATGTAGTCCAGGGAGGTACCTCTCAGGTCATTCACACCAACATGAACAATGACAGAGTCATATTTGTACTTGTTCTGGAGTGACCTGAGTACTTGTGTTATTCTGGCTCCTGGCAGGCAGCTAACAGTAACCTTCTGCTTGCCCAGCCTAGTGAGTGGGACGTCAGTGTGCCTGACTATAGAGTCACCTATTACTAGTGTGTTAGGTATGTTATTTCGCCTTAAGGGCTATGATTGTGCAGCACACTGATTTTGTGTTTTATGTGTTTGGTTTGTGATGGGAAGTGCAGGTTGTTTGGGTGTCTGCTTTGGAGGTCTCTGATGCTTTGCAGGTTTTTATTTAGAGCCTCAGAGTATGATTTTGTGTATTTATGTGTATTTTTTGCCAGTGCTGTTTTAGTAGGTCTCTGTGCGGCTGGAGTTGTGGTGCAAGTGTTAACCTTCTCCTCTTGACTGTCTGTTCCAGTCTTGGGTGTAGACAGCTTAGTTTCCAGTTTGACTGTATAATTGCATCTCTCACATACGTTAGTGTTTTGTGGTAGGAGGAGAGGTGTGTCTGTGTACATGGGGCAGTTGTAACATTGTCTCAGGATACCCAGATTCATCAGCGGGACTGCAGAGTGCACCTGAAGTAGACCCCTTGGTCATACCTGAATAGTAGGGTGAGCTTCTTAGTCGCTTGGTTGGTGAGAGGTGAATAAAGAGCCTTGCCCTGCTGGGCAATCAGTGTCAGGGTATATTAGTGCTTGCTATTAGGTCTGATCAAGTGCTGGGCTGTAAGATGCCTTCTGAGTGCTTAGGTTGAGAGTTAGACTAGTTTCAAGGGAAAAACTGAAGAGGAGACTTAGTGGAGCTGGGAATAATTTAACCGTAGCTAACCAGCACTGCCAAGTGCACAAAACCATGCAAACGTGGTTTTTATAGTAGGAAAATGAAAGAGCTAGAAATTAGCCCAATATGGCCAATAAACTACTAACTTCTGGGCTGGAGCCACTCCTCCAGGGGCAGATAGGCTGTTCAAAGCTCCCCTCTCTCACAGGTTAACAGAGAAACTTCCTTCTATCCAAGTAAGGTATGGCCAACTCAGAAACTAGTATCACAGCCCTGAATTCGGCACTAGCCTGAAAACTGGACTATACTAGCTTAGAAAGGCGGGAAACAAGGATTTTTTTTGTTGTTTTTGTTTTTTTTTTTGGAAAGATAAGGCAAAAACAGTAAGAAAATACACTTAAAACAACTTTAAATTACTACAAACGATCAGAAAATGCTATTGTGCTTTAGTGTGTAGCCTACAACAGTTAAACAAATTGTTTAAACAAAAAAAACAACTTTTTAAAAGTGCAGGCAGTCAAATAAGTACAATATGTAAAAGAAGCAAGCTTTTAAATCACAATAAATGCTGGAAAATCTGCTTTTATGCAGAAAACAGTTAGGTACAGCAAGAAATTACAGAAAACTGATACTTAATTACTCCAATAACTTTTCTTGGTGAGTATCCCTGTAGTCTGTCCAGCTGCTGCATATGTTTGGTGACACAAATGCAAACCAGGGCATTATACTTTATATTATTGTTCTGATGAGGTTCGAGTACAGTGCTGTAATATACTCCTGAGATTGGAATAGGATGGCATGGCTTCTGATGTGCACAACATAGGCTTTCGATACCAGTGTGGACACTTGATGATCAAAGTTCAGATTGCTATGTACATGTGCTCCCAGTGCTTGCATCATTGGAGTTTTGCATTGCAGGACTGTATTCAATGCTGTAATTAACAGGGAATTCAACTTTGCAAATGGCCAAAATAATTCTTGAATACCAAAAGCTTGACTAAGCGTATGGAGTGTGAACATGGCAGGAGGATGTGCACAACTAAATGCACACACCCTAGTATTCCAAGGAAGAACATCGAGGAATGTTCCTTGTTAATGGCTTGCAAATGCCTGACTGCAGAAACAACCAGTTTTAATAGTCTCACCTCTTTGATATGTTCTAGTTAGGGTTTGTCAGGGAGAAGAGAGGTTAAAACAGTCTGCGAGTACCTTGATTGATATAGGAGATCGACACTCCTAACATTAAAATGTTGGCTTAAATGACCACATTTACTGGCTCCTAATAGAAAATATTTTCCATAGCAAGGTGAGTACTATAAGCATTGTTAAAGATAACATATGTCAATAAAACAGAGCTAGATTTGCTTTTATAAAAGTATAGATAATGAAAGGGTGCACAAAACAGAAAGAAAATGATAAACCTGCAGTGTTTGCAGTCTTTGTTTAATATCATTTGAGTGCATGCCAATGTTAACTGTTTGCAATATTCCAATCATTCAGACATTCATAGTCAAGTGTAATAGGACAAATTTAATAACTCATTTCTGTTGCAACTTCAATGTGACTTTATACAATGCAACATTATTATTACATCTAAACTCTTTATCACCGTGCTAATATATGTCTCTGTTGCAACTCTGGGAAATTGGCCAGCCATGGTGGTGCAGTGGTTAGCATTGCCACCTCACAGCAAGAGGTTCTCCAGTTTGATTCTCAGCTGGGGGGCCTTCTGTGTGGAGTCTGCATGTCCTTCCTGTGATTGCATGGGTTTCCTCTGGGTGCTCCAGTTTCCTCCCCCATCCCAAAGACATGCTGTAGGTGGATTGGACACTGTAAATTGGCCCTAGGTGTGAGTGTGTGCCTTCTCTGGAAGGTTGGATTCCGGGCTGGCAACTTGTCACTGTAAAACTCCACTGCCAATCATGAGTGGACAGGTGATCCGCTGTGACGACTCCTAACCAAGAAAAGCCAATAAAAGAAGAAGAAGTTGCAACTCTGGGAAATAATGTGAAATTATTGCTTTCAAGACCTTTGAGGGTTCAAATCCATACACGTGCCTGTTGCAACATAACACGTTTGGTTAAACATTTAAAGTGCTTGCGCTACACTATTTTTTATGTTTTCTTTTGCTTGTATCATTTGGAAAATCACTCTCATAGCTTAAAGGACAACCGCACCCACAGACTCAAAAAACATGTTTATTTCATTATGGTTTGGTGTTTTCTACATTTTAACACCCCTCTGGGACTATTTAGAGCTTTTTAGATATTTTTATATACAATTTCTGACTCTGACCACATGGGGTCTGGCATCTTGAGATAATTCTGACTGTTTAGTCTGCCTCTAAGTATCCCAGAATGCATTGTTTTTCTCCATAAACAGTATAAAATCTGCCACGTTTTACCTAAAGCTCCTGTCATTCCACTGAGTTTGCAGGCATTCACTACTGTGTTACAGTCACCTACTTTTGGTTAAAATGTTTTCCTTTTTCAAATGTTACAGAACAGAATTGAAAAGTGCATTTTATTGCTCTTTCTTCATAGAAATGCTAACTTAATTTCTTTTGTGAAGGCTGAAATCTAGTTCTTCAAGGTGTCTCCCCTCCCCTTCACACCTACCTTCTCTAGCTGTCAAAGAGCTAAGGGTAATTTGACCCATTATCTGCATGTGATTGACAACTCACAGCAGGTGACCAGACTAATGTACTGTTTTCTTGTCAGCCTTTCCTTCTTACAGTGGGAGAATTTTTTTGTTGCACTCCTCCTGTCAAATTTAGAACCAAGCTCCATAGCACTGGGAATAATCACTGTCTTGCAAAGCATCAAACTTCCCCTTATTTTTCCTTCCTGTTTGGTTAAATAGCTAACAAATGATGCACTATAAACACAAAATATTTCACAGACTTGCATGACAGCATCCCCATGCTTTTTTAAGTGGTAATTTAAGAAAATTATGGTATTGCATACTTCTTGTAATCTGATGTAGTGTTGTTGATTAAGTGTGACAGACATCTGCTTCTTATGTAAAAACATAAAATTAATGTCTATGCATGGTCATTGCAAATTTATGCTCTTAGTTTTTGCAGCTGTTACTGTGTTTCTGCCAGTACTTTGTCACATATCGGTAGGGCTTTTCAGAAAAGTGAGATTATAGTTTGACATTTTTGCTAGGTTAAGTGTGGGCTGGGCAAGGCAGCTCTGACATCACAATGTGGAGGTCCACTGGGTCTTCAATACAGCATGTAAATAAGGCGGGGATTACATCACTCTGGGGGAGGAAATGTCCCGATAACTAGAGCAAGAGCTCTGGCAGATGTGACATAATTTCAAAGCCAGCTAGAGGTTTTTCAACTTGGTTTTCAAAGTGAAAGTAAAACAGTACGGAAAGGTAGTAAGCCTAACAGTGAAAACAGTTGAGTGGTTTAGTTTTTAAAGCTGCATCGGTGACTTTCTGCCGCTATATCAATGAACAGGGACTAAAAGAGCCAGCAGGTTGAGCAATCTGCTTTAATATCCTGTTTTAAGGAAAAAACATGAAAAACTTAGGTTTGGCTGCCCTAGCTAGTACAAACCAATCAGACAACACTGAATTCCCATCAGCATTCTGGATGGTACTCAGGGAAGAAAATGCACCTGACAGGTAACTTTCTCTGTGGCACAAAATACAAGTGCAGTGAGTTTATAGATAAGGCCATGGCTTGAATCCATTTACATGATAATTTTATAGAGAATTGTCTGAACACATAATTAATCACATTTTGTGACAGCATTGTGTTGCTGTATAAAAAGCAACTATTGACTCTATTGTTAACAACATATGATCATTAGTCTGTCCACTTTGACATTATTTCTCATTAACTACACATCTGATAATATGAACCACAAATCACATGACTGATGTTGCAAGGAGATGTCAGAAGAAAGAATGTTGCACTTGAATGCACTTCTTGCTCTGGTCATTGCTACATATGTCCAGGCATTATATTTTGTTTACTTTCTGTAATTTCTCTACCATATATTCATCTTCTAATGTCTTTTCCATTTGCTCTTTGCTTGTCAGCATGCAAACAGAGTTCACAATCTAAGTAAAACAGTGAAAATTTTGTTTAGGATTCCATAGGTTGCTCAAACCTACCTGGCATGGTTGTGCAGCCCCCTCAACAAGAAGAGTACTTAATTCAGTAAATGCACATTACAGATATAAAATTCTGTGCTACAGGGTGTAACTGAAGTGAATCAAGAGAAATAAAGTATATGAAGCATTGTTTGAATTCTATTTAGAGATCACTTTGCAATTATTCACAATATAGGTCAGATTCAATAAAGCCTACATGGTAGCGCAGTGTTTTGTATTCAATAAGAGGCTCTACACAGTGTGTAGAGCCATGCGCAGCCACTCAAACAAGGTAAACACAGCGGCATGAAAATTACAGCATAAACAGCTTAATTCTATGGTAATCAACCAATACAAGATGGAGGAGCTATTCAACAAGCTATAAAGCATCCATGTAGACTCAGTGTTGGTTTTTCCTGGGAATTCCAAAACCTATTGCAATACAGCTATGGAAAGAAGTCTACTCAGAAACAATGTTAGGGACTGCTCTTGCTTTATTTCATGTGTATGTGCAACAGGCTGAACTCTATCCAGCTGCTGCTGCTGCTAATAGACAAAGGCCAGAAAGGTGAAGAGTTTTCAGACCTCAAGTAATTTATCACAATCTACATGCTGTAGAAATTGTAGAGTGCTACAGGGCAGATAGAGACACACTACAGGAACTCTGCAACCTTTGTCATACTCAACTGACAGACTGAGCAAACTGAGGGGAACCCATCCTAGGAAGACAAAGGTATATGTAGCACTTAGAATTTTAACTACACAGGTATCTTTCAGAGACCAACAAGGGACATGCTGGGGGTGACACAGACATCAGCATCCAGGATCCTCCATTAATTCCTGAATGCTATGCTGCAACATGCTAGTGACCACTTATATTTTTTGTACTCCTGAGGATAGGACCTGAAATATGCAGGAGTTTTACCATGTAACACACTACCCTGAAGTAATGGATGGTATAGATTGCACACAAGTAGAAATTAAAACACCACCCAGAGAAAATCAAAGGCTCTACATTAATAGAAAGGACTTCCATTCTGTTAGTGGCCAAGCCATGTGTAATGCCAATGGAATCATGATGCATATATGTGCTGGCACCCAGACAGTTACCACGACTTACATATCTGTCACACCTCCCAACTGTATCAGTTGTTCACTAGAGGGGATATCCCATAGGGTCATTTACTGGGGGATGCAGGTTATGCACTGGAAATGTGGTTGATGACACCCATCAGAAATGCACGCACTCACACATACACACACACACACACACACACACACACACACACACACACACACACACACACACACACACACACACACCTGCTGAGGAATGCCATAATAAGGCACATGCTCAAACCAAAAATATCTTAGAGTGTGTGTTTGGGCTGCTGAAGTCACAGTTCTAGTACCTAGATACATGCGGAGGAGCCCTGCAGTACAATCCATGAACATATGTGTCAAGCTAAACAACATGATACTGAGAAAACAGCTTCAGTAGGATCAACAAGGGGAAGGGGCACACATCCCACCACCAATTGCAAAGTCACCACAGCCACATGCAGGTGAGGAGTCAGAGGAGGAAGCAGCAACTGCTGTGGGTGTAGGCACATGTAGGCATGCTCAATATGCTCTCACATGGGCTAAGAGACAATTCATAACACACTCACTCACCACCTAAGGATCTAAACCATTCCTCCTATGCACATACATATAGTAACTTTCACACCAGGCAATGCTCACAACATTTATCTACCCATGTAATAGCTGTGTACTGCTTGCATCAGACAGCGTCAGCCCTGAACTAAACCTGTAGCAACCGCTGGATTTACAATGTAAGTATTGAACCTAGAGTGTATTGTGTAATAATATGAATGACTGGCATATCCTTGCATGTTGTTACTTGGTAGTGTAAGCAAGAAAAAGTTGGGCATTTTGTACAGAAGTGACCTTTAACATGTGACAGCAGAGACCTATTTGACTTATATGTGTCCATTATTAAGTAGCAGACCTTAGGTATCAAAGATTCACACAGCCATACCTCTCAAAAGTACTGATGGTCACTGCATGCCATCAGTTTATCACCATACATTTGTACAGGAAAGTCTTTAAAGAGAGAAGTTGGAAAGTAATGATACACATTTCACTTTTGGACTTCACAACTTTCACGTGATCATTAGCAATAAAGATGGAAATATTTTGATGTTATCAACTGTCTATCTAAGACCAGTATAAGTCAAAGGTACAATTACCAATTCAACATCACAAATGGAGATATACTAAGCACTAACTGAGCTATGCACCCTGAGCATCAGGCACAAAGCTTATGTATACCTGAATCCAAATGATACAAAACAGGGATATAGCACAGTTATCATCACTTGCACAGGGTATTGTATGAGGTAGCAAGAAGCCTAGATTGACATGAAAGGCTGGTGAGTGTGTCAATAAGAAGGAGAAGCAGGCAGACGTGCAGATAAAGCAACAAATGGCCAATGAGACAAAATGAGTTTTAAGCTACATGGCTGAACCAAGTATCAATTGTGTGCGTGTGTGTGTTTGTGTGTGTGTGTGTGTGTGTGTGTGTGTGTGTGTGTGTGTGTGTGTGTGTGTGTGTGTGTCTGTATTACAGGTAAAATTAGTGTGTGAGTGTATGCATGAACACAGCCAAGCTCTGTGCTAGCTCTACATTTTGGTATGTCGGACAGGTGAGAGCCATGCATGGCAGAGGTGGCAGTTCATCATTGTCATACACGACCACAAGAACTGACTCTGCCAGGAGTTGCACTGGTGCATCCACACCCTAGGACAGATGTCTTGCTGCTATCTGAATGTTACTGATGTCTGCTAGAAGAGCTCCCCTCATGAGGACACCCTAAACTGTGACCCGATGGTCTGCAATGTCTGGGTGTGGACAGCTCAACCACTGACAGAGCAGTGGAAGTACTGCCACTATGGGAGCTTAATCATGCACAGGCACATTGACTAACAGTAGATGATGTGGCTGACCTATGCCCATGAGAATGTCTACCCCCCAGCAGACATTTCATCACAGGCACGCTCTTTCCAATGTGCCATCCATCAGATTGATTGAATCAGAAACATGGTAGAGGCATTCTCACCTGTCAACCTGTGCCACATCTACAACCCTAAGCATTTCTCTGGAGAACCTATGGAAACATGCATGTGCCTCCACGATGGCCCTAAACATAGTTGAATGGCATGGGAAGAGACATCTAGATCAGGTGGAGTATGGACACCAGGCCTCCACTGACCACCCCTAACAAATTTCCTGCATGGTACCTTATGAAGACTTTGACTACAGCCAGAGTCAACAGGCACTGAAGCCGAAGTAACCACATTTCCTTGATTGTTTGTCTTGCCCTCCATCTGTCTAATATCTGAGAGCTCATTGGAATGGGTAAGCACAGGCCTACAGGTTGTGTCTGATGGAATTTCAAGGGATGGCTCTATGTCAGCCTCAGTGTCAGAATCAACATCTGCATGCCCCAACTGTGCCTCTGTTTGGCCACCATCATCATCAGAGTCTGCTGATTCTCTGACATCAGGTGGTAGAAGCCCCATACTTCCACTATCAGGATCACCTGTGATAATAAGCAACAAATACAGGAACAATTAATATCTACACTACTATAGTCCAATATATGCTAACAAAATAAAAATGGTGCTACTATTAGACAGTACAGCAAAACACACAACAGTCTTGACCTCAACATCACACACTCAAATATTTCTTTGAATTGCTCATCAGTATTGACATAACAATGTTTGGCTTACCGTAAGCAGATGATATTATGCTCTGTATGCCATATAGTCCTGGAAGAGGTTAAGCAAAAGGTAATGGCAACATCATCCCAATTAACAGTAACACAGGGGGTAATACTTTTTCCCCTTTGTATGACCATTAAGTATACTTTCAACATGAATTTGGATGAAACGTCCATCCTAAGCCCATGTGTAATCAATCAGAATGTGTTGTTAACTGTAGCCGTCTTTTACCCCCCAAAAAAAACTTTTTTGTAAAATAGAATTAATGAATTAATTTAAAGTGTTTTACTATTCAACAGTATTCACTATTCAACACCCATGCAGACGGGAACTGAGAGTTCGACTGCTGAGTCCTACACTAAGGTACCAGTGGCGGCTGGTGACTTCAAATCAAAGGGGGGCTGCAGGAGCCAGCTGAATGGGTGGGGTCAAGGGAAGGGGTGTGGCCAACCAGAAAGGGGAGGAGCTATGCTCAAAACCACAAAAACTAACTTTAATTAAATACACTCCCCTGGGTGGCATGGCAAACCATCATTATGAGAGTCCAATCAAGACAAAAATAAGTGTAGAAGAATAAAAATATTTCAATGCATTGGCTGCATGACAGCTTACTTAATATCTAGATGGAAACAAAAGGTTGTGAGGCATGAAAAAATAAATTACTTTTTAATACATTACTGGAATGCCAATCAAAATCAAGTACAAGCAAAACCAGAAGCACTCAACTCAAACGACTTCTCCTTGCACTGCAGTTCTAATTATAATTTATATTCAGCTTTATTAAAGTGCCAAGTAACATGCTGAAAGTAGAAATCTCTGTGATGCCCCCACTTGTAAAAATGTTTCTTATCCAAAAAAGACCTGCTGCCTGACAACTATCTACTTGTTTCATGGGGAAAACATGTAAGTAAAAAATGAAAAGCAAACAAGAAACAAGCTCAAGATACATTGCTTAAAGGATTACTGTACAGGTTATGGACCACACATCATTGGCATTCTGTTTAGTTTACAGGTAAAGTCTGTAGAGATGACTGGAAGTCTCCAACAAGTGTAATGAGCTTTTTAAAATAATAGAATCCTGTCCTTTAATACCCGAGGCTTATACATTATCTAGTCAAGTATTCTCTGCATGGCAACAACAGAAAGGCTTTCAATGTTGGCAGTTCTTTAACAGTATGCTTATTAAAGCTTACTTGCATCTTATGATCTCAGACAAGCTTACATTATGGACATTAAAGCATTGCTACTTAAACACAGAGCAACAGGCACTTTGAGTAATAAGCATAAATCAACAGTACAAAAATATGACAGAAACCAGACCTTTATGCAAAATCAAGGACAGATGAAAAGCCACTGTAGTACTTGTGTCTACCTTGGATGGGGGGGCACACTGCACATTTACACTGCATAACTACTCCTTGCCTTGCTTGGACACATCCAGAGTCAGTACATGGTGGAGTGGGGTGCAACAAGTATGTCACAATTTGAAATGTTTCTGGCTGACTGTGATGGCCCTGACACATGTGTCATACCTCTCAACCTCAGAGCAAGAAATCTGGACAAAGCCATACACAGAAGTGGGACAAATGCCCACAAATAAGGACATTTTTTAAATTTTGCTCTAATAAACTTAGAAAGATAATAGAATAGGTCTTGCATTAGTATGACTTTTCTGAAGGGTATAAAATCTGAAACTCAAATGTCTGCCATTATTTTCTAACTTCCGTCTTTAGTGATTTGTCACTAATTTGCCAAAAAACACAATTTTATGAAAAATGGACCAAATGTGATGCAAAAATATAAAATAGCCACACAATACAGCTGGGAACCTGTCAAAGAAGGGACACTTTAATATTAGTACTGCTAACTTGAGCAGCTGACAAAATAAAAGAATCTACATGCATTTCAAGTAATCTATAACTCTGATTATTACGGTTATTTCTTAATTGTAAACCCTCCATGTTTTCTTCCAAACTTGCTATTTTGCGGACGGATTATTAGGGGGAAGAGCAACATTTTAAGCCAAAATCGGAGACAGTTGAGAGGTTGGCTATGCCTAATTCTATAAAGCAATTTATTTGCATGTACCTCTCAACCTGTTAATGCAGTAAATCTGAACAAGGCCAAATATACTGGGGGAACATATAAACAGTACTAAAAATTGCTCTTGTATAAATTGAGACAGTTGATAGAATAACAGTTCTTACTTTAGCATGCATTTTTCTGAAGGTTATGAAGTCTGAAACTCAGTGTATCATTATTTAGTGACTTAATTTCTAAATGATTTGCCAGTAAACTACAAATTTTATGAAGAACAAACCAAAAATAAGAAGCAAAAATCTATTCATTCTTTGAAAATCTGGACAGTTGGGAGGTATAGTTCAGCTGGGCCTGTCTGAGTTTGCTGCCCTTCTCCCATGACAAAATCAAGGTTGAAGAGCCTCTGCAGCCATTCCTATGAACCATTACTTGGCTATTTCACTCCATTTACCATAAACACTAATGTGCATACTGCTTTACTTGTATGATGAGTTGGACTTTATTTGAAAGTTTTATTTTGTATTTTACAGCACAAACACTAAGTCATCTACTAAACAAAGCAATGCAGTCTCACAATGAAAACTTAGCATTAAAACTTCTCTGCTCTTGAAACTCACATTCATTGAAACAGCATTGAAACCCACATTCAAAGAAAATACATTTTGCCAGTGGCAGATAAAGATTAATTTTGGGCTGTTTTCAAATCATAGGCCCCTTGCATATGAAACATACATGTGCTCTTTGATACACCTTCCTCATTGTACTAAATTATATTCCTTGTACAATATATTACAGTTGTTAGAGAGCGTTTTAAATTTGTTTTGAACATTTTTCCAGTAAACAATGAAACAAAATGCATGCACCCATAATGACAAAACTGCCCAGTTCAGAACATTTATCATAAAAGTCTACTCAGACTTCCGCAGTCCACAATTATCGGTAAATATGCACAATTCTACAGTCGACCATTATCAATAAATATGCACAATTCTACAGTCCATTATCAGTAAATATGCACAATTCTACAGTCCATTATCAGTAAATATGCACTATTCTACAGTCCATTATCAGTAAATATGCACTATCTCTGAAGAAGTAAAAGTCATCTAAATAATTCCACATTAAAGAAATCTGTAACTAATGAAGAGGTTGCTGCTAGCAAACACCTTTATATTTCATGGTTTCATCGAAAAATAAAGTGCCTGTTGCCCCTCAGGAATAAATTGCCTATATTAAATTAAAAAAAATGATAAGCTAGTAATATTGCAAGAGGAAATGGATGGCAAACTGATAACTAACTCACAGTTAGTATCTTCACCAAGGAGAACATTCTCAGTACAGCAGCACCCACCCCTTGTGGGAGTAGAACCCACAGCCTTCTGCATCAAAGACAAGTACCCAACTTGTTGTGCTATTAACAAGGCAAACCAACTTCACTTAAGCAGCACTAAACTTCTGTTCGCCTGCAGCTCTCAGCTCCTTGTAAAATCTACTCAATACTCAACTTTGCAGCACAGGAAAACTGGAAAAAGCCAAAATGTATTGGGGGGGGGGTCAAAAGCCCAAAAACCAGGGACACAAACATTGCTTGTATAATCTTGGAAAGTTGCTAGAACCATACATTTTACTGCCAAACTCCGTGTGCAAAACAGAGCAACATACCACTACGCCAAATCAGCTGCTTTGTAAAAGAGGAAGACTGAAACTTAAATGGCTATCATTTAGTGAATTCAGTTCTCACCATAGCTGTCAACCTCTTAGTACAAAACACCTGGACAAACTCAGTAATGAGGGAATACAGCCCTCAAACATTCAGTGAATTCAGTTCTTGCCATAGCTGTCAACCTTAGCACAAAAGACCTGGACGAAGCCAATAATGAGGGAATGCAGTCCCAAAAATAGGGACAAATTTCAAATATTCATCTTATAAACTTAGAAAATTGCTAGAACAAAAGGTTGTGTTACTATATATTTTCTGAAGAACATGAAGTCTGAAATTCAAATGCCTGTCAATTTTACTGCTGACAGAATAAAAACAATTTTTAGCAGAGACCCAGGGAGAAATACTGCAGACACGTCTTTGTAAAATGACAGGGCACCAAAGCAAATCCACACAAATACAGGGAGGAGATGCAGACTCCACACAGAAGGCAACCCAGCCAAGAATCAAACCAGAAAACCTATAGCTGTGAGGCAACAATACTACCACTGCACCATCAAATATGCAAAGACTTAACCATTCAGAAACCTGAAGTCTGAAATTCAAATGCCTGTCAATTTTATTTAACATTTGTTTATCAGGACAGTCTGACTTGGAACAAAAAAAAAAATTCAGCAGAGGTCCAGGAAGAAATAATGCAGACATGTCTTTGTAACATGGGAGGACACAAAAGCAAGCCCACACAAACTCAGGGAGAAGATAAAGACCCCACAAAGAAGGCACCCCAGCCAAGAAGCAAACTTGAGAACTTGCAGCTGTGAGGCAACAATGCTACCACTGCCCCATCAAATATCAAGCATTACAGCATTTACAAACCACAGATATTATGAGGAACAGATCAGATCAAACATGAGGCAAAAATCTGCAGTTTTTTTTCACAAATGGTGGTGGGTAGGGAATTAAGGTCTTTAAAACCTGCATACAAGGTACAGGATTCAAGCCTGAGGTATTCCCTACCACACACACAAACACCTGTAGTAGCAAACCACAAAAACTAAACATACTGCATTGGGTGCCAAACAGTTGTCATGAGAGTCCAATCAAGACAAAATGAAGTGTAGAAGAATAAAAATATTTCAATGCATTGGCTGCATGACAGCTTAATATCTAGATGGAAGCAAAAAAGGTTGTGAGGCATGAAGAAATAAATTACTTTTTTTTAAATACATTAATGGAATGCCAGTCAAAATCAAGTATAAGAAAAACAAACAGCACTCAACTCAAACCACTTCTTGCACTGCAGTTCTAATTATAATTTATATTCAGCTTTATTAAAGTAACATGCTGAAAGTAGAAATCTCTGATGACCCCACTTGTAAAAATGTTCCTTATCCAAAAAAAGACCTGCTGCCTAACAACTACTTGTTTCATGGGGAAAACATGATCAAAGTAAAAAATGAAAAGCAAACAAGAAATAAGCTCAAGATACATTGCTTAAAAGGATTACTGTACAGGTTATAGACCACACGATTGGCATTCGGTTTATGGTTAAAGCCTGCAGAGATGACTGTAAGTCTCCAAGTGTAATGAGACTCTTAAAATAATGTAATTCTGTCCTTTATTACAAATACTGACATATGCATTTCAATACTCAAGGCTTATACATTTTCTAATTAAGTATTCTCTACATGGCAACAGAAAGGCTTTCAATGTTGGCAATTCTTTAACAGTATGCTTATTAAAGCTTACTTGCATCTTGCAATCTCAGCCAAGCTTACCTGATGGTCATTAAAGTATTGCTACCTAAACACAGAGCAACATGCACTTTGAGTAATAAGCATAAATCAACAGTACAAAAAATATGACAGAAACCAGACCATTCTGCAAAAATCAAGGACAGATGAAAAGCCACTCTAGTACTTGTGTCTACCTTGGATGGGTGGGATTCTCTGCACATTTGCACTGCATAACTACTCCTTGCCTTGCTTCGACACATCCAGAGTCACTACATGGGGGAGTGGGGTGTAACAAGTATGTCACAGTTTGAAATGTCTCTGGCTGACTTGTGATGGCCCTGACACATTTGTCATACCTCTCAACCTCAGAGCAAGAAATCTGGACAAAGCCATACAAAGAAATGGGACAAAGGCCCAAAAATAAGGACAATTTTTAAAATATCGTTCTTATAACCTTAGAAAGCTAATAGAGGTCTTGCATTAGTATGAATTTTCTTAATGGTATGAAATCTGAAACTCAAATGTCTGTCATTATTTTCTAACTTCAGTCTTTAATTATTTGTCACTAATTTGCCAAAAAAAACACAATTTTATGAAAAATGGACCAAAAATTGTGATGTAAAAATATAAAATAGCAACACAATACAGCTGGGAACCTGTCAAAGAAGGGACACTTTATTATTAGTACTGCTAACTTGAGCAGCTGACAAAATAAAATAATCTACATGCATTTCTGAAATAAAAGTAATCTGATTATTACAGTTATTTCTTAATTATAAACCCTCCATGTTTTCTTCCAAAATTGCTATTTTGCGGAGGGATCATTAGGGGAAGAGCAACATTTTGAGTCAAAAATCAGGGACAGTTCAGAGGTTTGGCTATGCCTAATTCTATAAAGCAATTTATTTGCATGTACCTCTCAACCGTTAATGCAATAAATCTGGACAAGGCCAGATATATTGGGGGAACATATAAACAGTACTAAAATTGCTCTTGTATAAACTGGGACATAAATCTGGACAAGGCCAAATATATTGGGGGAACATATAAACAGTACTAAAAATGCTCTTCTATAAACTGGGACAGTTGATAGAACAGGTCTTACTTTAGCATGCATTTTTCTGAAGGTTATGAAGTCTGAAACTAGGTGTGTCATTATTTGGTGACTTAATTCCTAAATGATTTGCCAGAAAACCACAATTTTTTATGAGGAACAAATCAAAAATAAGAAGCAAAACATCTATTCATTCTTTGAAAATCTGGACAGTTGGGAGGTATGGTTCAGCTGGGGCTGTCTAAGTTTGCTGCCCTTCCCCTCACAAAACCCTGGTCGAATGGAGCCTCCCTGCAGCCATTCCAATGATCCATTAATTTGCTATTTCACTCCATTTACCATAAACACTAATGTGCATACTGATTTACTTCTATGATGATTTGAACTTCATTTGAAAGTTTTATTTTGCATTTTACAGCACAAACACTAAGACATAACAAACTTGGCATTAAACCTTCTCTGCCCTTGAAACTCACATTCACTGAAACAACATTAAAATCCACATTCAAAGAAAATACATTTTACTCGTGGCAGATAAAAATTAATTCTGGGCTGTTTTCAAATCATAGGCCCCTTGCATATGAAACATACATGTGCTCTTTGATACACCTTCCTATTGCTTTGAACATTTTTCCAGTAAACAATGAAACAAAACTGTCAAATTCAGAACATTTCCATCATAAAAGTCTACTCAAACTTCTACAGTCCACTATTATCAGTAAATATGCACAAGTCTACAGTCCACCATTATCAGTAAATATGCACAATCTCTGAAGTAGTAAAAAAGTCATCTAAATAATTCCACGTTAAATAAATCTGTAATGAAGAGGTTGGTGCTAGCAATCACCTTTACATTTCATGGTTTCATCGAACAATAAAGTGTCTGATGCCCCTGTGGAATAAATTGCCTAAATTACATTAAAAATAAGCTAGTAATATTGCAATAGGAAATGGATGGCAAACTGATAACAGGCTCATAATTAGTATCTTAACTTTCAGCATTCACCCCTTATGGGAGTAGAACCAACAACCTTCTGCATCAAAAGCAAGCACACAGCCTGTTGTGCTATTAGCACTAAACTTCTCTGCCCCTGCAGCTCTCAGCTCCTTGTAAAATCTGCTCAATATTCAACTGCATCTCAGCTTCGCAGCACAAGAAGTCTGGAAAAAGCAAAATTTATTGGGGTGGGTCAAAAGGGCAAAAACCAGGGACACATTAAACATTGCTTGTATAATCTTGGAAAGCTGCTAGAATAAAATGCTGTGTTACCACGGTACCACCATACATTTTACTGCCAAAGTCCCTGTGCAAAAAAGAGTCATAACATACCACTATGCCAAATCACCTGCTTTGTGAAAGAAAAATGCTGTGTTACCATCGTACATTTTACAGACAAGGTCCCTGTGCAAAACAGCCAAGAGCAACATACCACTACGCCATATCAACTGTTTTGTGAACGAGAGGAAGACTGAAACTTAAATGGCTATCATTTAATTAATTCAGTTCTCACCATAGCTGTCAACCCCATAGCACAAAACACCTGGACAAACCCAGTAATGAGGGAATACAGCCCTCAAACATATTCAGTGAATTCAGTTCTTGCCATAGCTGTCAACCTTAGCACAAAAAACCTGGACAAAGCCACTAACAGGGTATTACAGTCCCAAAAATAAGGACAATTTTCAAATAGTCATCTTATAAACATAAAAAATTGCTATAATAAAAGGTTGTGTTACTATATATTTATTGCTAGAATAAAAAGTTGTTTTACTATGTATTTTCTGAAGACTATGAAGTCTGAAATTCAAATGCCTGTCAATTTTACTTCTGATGGAACAAAAACAATTTTCAGCAGAGGCCCAGGGAGAAATACTGTAGACACGTCTTTGTAAAATGGCAGGATACCAGAGCAAATCCACACAAACACAGAGATAAGATGGAGACTCCACTAAGAAGGTACCACAGCCAAGAATCAAACCACAAATCCTGTAGCTATGAGGCAACAATACTGCCACTGCACCATCAAATATGTTGAAAAATTCAACATTCAGAAACCTGAAGTCTGAAATTCAAATGCCTGTCAATTTTATTTAACATTTGTTAATCAGGACAGTCTGACTTGGAACAAAAAAACAATTTTCAGCAGAGGCCCAGGAAGAAATAATGCAGACATGTCTTCGTAACATGGGAGGACACAAAAGCAAACCCACACAAACACAGGGAGAAGATACGTAACAGACCCCACAAAGAAGGAACCCCAGCCAAGAATCAAACCTGAGAACCTGCAGCTGTGAGGCAACAATGCTACTACTACACCATCAAATATCAAGCAAACGGACCCCACAAAGAAGGAAACCCCAACACTGCTACTACTACACCATCAAATATCAAGCAAACAACCCAACAAAGAAGGAACCCCAGCCACGAATCAAACCTGAGAACCTGCAGCTGTGAAGCAACAATGCTACTACTACACCATCAAATATCAAGCAAACAGACCCCACAAAGAAGGAACCCCCAACACTGCTACTACTACACCATCAAATATCAAGCAAACAACCCAACAAAGAAAAAACCCCAGCCAAGAATCAAACCTGAGAACCTGCAGCTGTGAGGCAACAATGCTACTACTACACCATCAAATATCAAGCATTGCAACATTTACAAACCACAGATATTATGAGGAACAGCTCAGATCAAATATGAGGCAAAAATCTGCAATTTTTTTACAAATGGTGGTGGGTAGGGAACTCAAGTCTTTAACACCTGCATACAGGGTACAGGGTTCAAGCCTGAGGTATTCCCTACCACACCACCATGAGCACCTGGGGCATTTACACACACACACACACACCAGTCCATTCAAATAGGTATACATTCATTCACACACTTCACTACCATTGTAAACATAATTAACACACTTACCTGTCCTTGCTGCCCATTCTCCATAACATAATCCAAATGCCCATGCAATAATCCAGTCCCGACGAGAGTCCATAGTCCCGTGATCCCAAACATTAAACCACAGTCCTGACGAGAGCATCTGGCTGTTGCAGTCCGGCCCCGATGTGTTTTCCCAGTGAGTCTGTGCACTTTAAAAGTGCACAGATCTTTCCCTACCTGGACAGCCGGACTGCCTGGAGCATGCGCAGTAGTCTGGACTACTGCGCATGCCCAAATTTTATAAAAAATTTTTTTTCTTTTTTTTTTTTTTGTTGAGGGGGCTGCAGTCCGGCAGTCCGATAGCACGGGCCGCACCTGTAAGGCACTGTACGAGCACATCCACTCATGCATGAATCGGGAAATCCCAAATAGAACCATGATGCTCTCCTCCAAAAAAAGGAAGCAAATCTGGTGGTCCCCTGCCATAAACAAACTTTACAACAAAAGGAAAAAAAACTGTTGCAGAAAAGAGGAAAATCCCATGATGAAAAAATTCCCTTACCAGCCTCAGTAAGAAGCTGAGATCCCTCGTAAAATATTCCAAAGCTAGTTACGAAAATAAAATTGCCAAAAATTCCAAAGACAACCACAAGGCGTTCTATAACTATGTCAAGAATCTAAATGGCAATGCTTAGATCTGCTCTGAGCTACAACAGAATGGCATTAAATATACTGATCCCAAGGATATTGCCAATATCCTGGCAGATCTATTCAGTGCCAACTTCACCCCCCTTTCACTGCCTAAATGGCCCATCTCAATACCAGAAGATTGCGAAATTCCGGTAATAATGGTCACACAGGTAAAAAACGCACTCTCCAAAGTTAAGAATACAGCATCCATGGGACCAGATGACATCCTGGGCTGTGTACTACATGAACTATAAAATGAACTGGCACCTCACCTAAGTGTCATGTTTAATCATACTCTCACCTCAGGCTTCGTACCCACAGAGTAGGGCACAGCTACAGTTATCCCACTCCACAAGGGGGGATCCACCTTGGATCCTTGGAAACACTGCCCCATCAGTCTGACAAGCCTGATCTGCAAGGCCATGGAACGTATTATCATGGAACTTATAAACAAAGATATTGGCAACTTTCGAACACTGGACCCCACCCAGTTTGGGTTTGTGAAGGGCCGATCTTGTCTCCTGAACCTGACTGACTTCTTCAAATCAGTCTCCAGAGCTGTGGGTGAGGGTAAGGCAGTCCACACAGTCTATCTGGACCTTGCCAAGGCCTTTGACACCATCCCCCACTCTGGAACCATAGATAAACTTACTAAGCTGGGCATTAATCCTTACATCACTCGATGGGTTGCCAACCAGCTTAAGGACAGAACCCACATTGTAAAAGTAGCTGACTCCAAATCCAACTCCAGACAAGTGATAAGTGGAGTACCTCAGGGTTCAGTCCTGGGACCATTCTTGTTTGGCATCTACTTCTCTGAAGTACAGGCCAACTCTAAGGAACTCTGACTAAGTTCGCAGATGACAGCAAACTGGGAGCCATTATTGAATCCCCAAATGATGTGGGTACTCTGCAAAAGGTTCTTACAGAAACAGATGCTTGGTGCCAGAGCCATGGGCTCAAGCTCAATGCCAAGAAATGTATAGTTATCCCCTTTGGGAAAAAACATGTACCCATGAATTACCACATAGGTGGCAGTACACTAAACACTGAAAGTGTGATAAGAGACTTAGGGACACAGGTGGGCAGTGGTCTCACCTTCAATAACCACATCACCACAACAGTCAGGAAATCCTTCTATGTGGCACATCTCATCACTAAGGGCTTTTCATCCAGAAAAAAGGAGGTCATTGTCCCACTGTACTCATCCCTCATTAGACCCATTATAGAATACAATGCCTCATTTGGTATATACCTCTCAAGACATCTGCAACAACTGGAAAGGCCACAGAAATACCTCACTAAAAGAATTACAGGCCTAAACAAGATGCCCTATGCTGACCACCTTAAAAAACTCCAGCTATACTCTGTCATATATCGTCTACTCAGAGGTGATCTCTGCTTAACATACAAGGCCATGTCAAACCCAGAGCTGTTGGACATGCTACACATAAAGAAATCCCAATCCCTCAGAGCCACACGCTCCAGGGATCTAAACCTTGTCATCACAATAAACAAAACATGCTAGAAGGATAGGTTCCTGACCCAGAGACTCCCCAGACTCTGGAATAGACTGCCCATACATGTCAAGCAGAATGATTCCTTGGCCCTCTTCAAAATGAACCTTGACGATTGGATGTGAGAAAGGAAATTCACCCTGGGGATCACATCATTCACCCTGCTAGACAGGGCTCCAGGGAAGTAAATAGCGTGGGAAGAAATAGCCAGGGAATTGTTATGGCTAGGCTTGTATAGGCCCTAGGGCTGAGAGCCTAGTGCCAACCTATGAAGCTATGAACCTATTTAACAATTGAGATACAAAGCCTACTTGGAAGCTCCTCCTAGGACCTGCTTGCTGTGGCTAAAACATTAGCACCAATTTCAAGGACATGGTGTTCTGCACTTTCATGAGAGCTGTCTGGATCCCTAACAGTGGGCAGGAACTCTTCATTTGCTGATAATGGTAGCTCTGTAGCAAGCACCCCCTAAGTACCCATTTGTGCATGGCCCACTGCAGCTGCTCTCATCCGTGCAGATGAGATCATGTCAGTGGCCCTGTGGCACACATGATCTTACATCCTGCTGTGGCATTAACATCTTCAACTATCTTCTGCCAAATTTGCATTCTGCCTGACATATCTCTATGCCCCCTCTCAAGCAGTAAGGCATAATGTTGCCTAAAAGCTTCAACAATGACATGATTCTCAGTGTCAGTGAGGGGTATATTTTGAGGATTGAGACACCTGGGTGGCATAGTCCTAGGTGTCCTAAAAACAAGAGAAGGATAATACACATAACTATCACATAACTACAAAATAACTATTCCCAGATAAAACAGAAAAGGAAGCATTTCAGTACTGCCCGCAGTAGAAACATAAAATAGTCTAGAGATCTGAAATATAAACAACAGGCCAGAAAAAACAGGAGAGTAACAATAGCAACATATCCTTGTTTGTGCCATAACAGAAATGATACAAAAAAGGAGAGTAACAATAGCAACATATCCTTGTTTGTGCCATAACAGAAATGATGCAAAAAAGGAGAGTAACAATAGCAACATATCCTTGTTTGTGCCATAACAGAAATGATGCAAAAAAGGAGAGTAACAATAGCAACATATCCTTGTTTGTGCCATAACAGAAATGATACAAAAAAGGAGAGTAACAATACGACATATCCTTGTTTGTGCCATAACAGAAATGATACAAAAAAGGAGAGTAACAATAGCAACAAATCCTTGTTTGTGCCATAACAGAAATGCAGCTTTGCTCTCTCACCCCAAAAGAACAGGAAATTACACATTTTGTTAACAAAATCATCTTGGAAATGCTAAAAGTGGTATTAAATAAACTGCCCCCAAAACATGCCTACATATTTAATACAGAACATTCCATTGTAAGTTATTGCTAATCGTGTATACCTGTGAAATGCCCTGACAAACATGCCCATTTCTTCAGTATACTTCTAACTAATGCATACAAATAAAAGTGTAGCCTTTGCTAATTAAAATATATATATCAAACTATTAAACATATTTTCTTAATTATATGCAGCATATGCATTATATAGCTTACACAATGCAAACATACCTTTTTGAGTTCAGTAATTTTCTGTGGAGATATATCCCAAAGTAATATCCTCTTTTCTGAGTTCTCCACATAAACAAGTCTCCTCTCCTTCAGTTTCTTTAGCTACACAGTTGCCTTTTTGTGGTGTAGATTCAGAGCTGCGATGACTGTGAAGATGCAAATGTGGTGTAAACTCATTAGAATTGCTGAATCCCAAATACTTGCCTCCGTGTTACAGATGTAAACATAGTGCAGGTACCCCCTCTGTGTTTATTTTTAATGGATTGCAACTGTGAATGATTACTGGTAGGGAGAAGGAAAACAGCAGCAATGCAGACTGCCCTACATCCAGTTGGTTTTCAGGGTTAGACCTACAAAGTGTTAGGTGTAATTTTGTCAAGGCTGGAAATGTAAGTAAGCAGCACACAACTCACAGGTTCTGTTCATTAACATCCTACCTACACTTTATTTGTTGGTAAGTGCATATTATATTATTGCCATTTAATGTCCTCATACATTTTAAGCACAATGATATAGCATGGCTTGCAGACTGCATGTCTCAGATTATTGGTCAGATAAGAGAAGAATGAGCAGCAAACACAGAGAGGTAAGACAAAACTGCATATTTGCAAGCAAAACTCTTAACTGGCTGTTGGATCACTCAGTGCACTACATCTAAAATGTACAAATAACTGTTATATGGCTTCATATTACTATAGATGATGTTGCAGTTGATTGTATGCAAAATTATTTCAGTTCCTTGTGGCAAAAGTGTTTGTGTGGCAAAAAGGGATAAGGCACTCTTACTGTGTTCTGAAGTTTTATTGTTGTGAGAGTTCAAATCCTGAGTTATGTAGAAATATTTCATGTGTACTAACATTTTGTAGTGTGTATGTCATAGATTGCTTTTCCTCATTTCATCTACTTTTCCCTTTTCTTTTTTCCCCTTTTATTGGGTGGCAGTGTTTGCGTGATGCGTAGCTTAGTACAAAAACAGGAAATGGAGAAAACACAAATATCAGGTTTGGCTGTGCTTATCTTGTTTGCACAAAGCAGGGCAGTGCACAAACTGAACTACTGTCCCACCCTGGAAGCAAACAGAACACCTGCAGAACACCTGCAAACAGGGCATCTGTAAAAGGGCAAAGGTAAAAAACAATGCATTGTTGCAATTTTTGTTTTGCATTCTGCAACTGTGCTTAGTGGCATTGCGCAGTGGTTAACAAGAATCCCCAACAGCTGCAGCCACTGACCACCTGCAGACAGGACTCAGACAGCCAAGAACTGAAACTGGATGCATTCAATTAACTCTGTACGACACTACACAACATGTTAAGTGGCATTGTGCAGCTACAGCAGTTAACACAGAGACCTTAAGAATGATTAGGAAATTAGGGAATGTCATGTAACTAGTTCTGTGTAAGCAGGTCTAAGTGTAGGGCTGGAGTACAGATGGTCCTGGGTTCTAGTACAGCATGTGCAACCTGTTTTTAGTGTTATGAGAATTCAGTTTATAGCAATACACTTTATATAAACACAAAACATGTGGACATTTTTCAAAAATGTTTTCTTAAAGATTTGCATTTTTCTTCAGATTTATACACTGCACAAGGGTGACACAAACTGACTCTTGCAGAAATACATGCACTAGATAACCTTCAGCACAATAGGGATCTAGTCATTATTCCAGCTGACAAAGGTGGTGCAGTAGTTATTCTTGATCGGTCTATGTATTTGGCAGAAGCAGATAAACAGCTCTCTGATGGTAGGTTTTATACTAATATGGCTATTGATCTGACTTATAAGTCTAAACAAGAAATTGACAGTTTCTTACTTCTGGCTTTAAGCAAAGGTATAATTAATAAACAAACTTTAAACCATTTAACTGTCTTAGATCCTTTACCACAGCATTTATATCTGCTCCCTAAAATACCCAAAGATCCACAACTATCACTGGGTAGACCAACTGTATCTGGTCGTGGTTCTTTTACCAAACCTTTTTCTGCTTTTTTGTTCATCTCAAGCCCCTACTCAAAAGTGTCAGATTCAGAATTCAAGATACCACTCATTTGTTGAATACTATCTTGGATTCCCAACTAGAACCAGGATGGATTATGTGTACGTTAGATGTTAAGTCACTATACACTAGTATACCTCAATGGGCAGGTCTGACTGCTTTAAAGTATTGTTTGGAAAATATCCCTTTATATTGTCCCGATTTCAATATGTTTCTGGTATGAATAACAGAAAGGCTCCACTGAAGAATAGCAGTGTCCACAAATTTATTGAAGCACTTTTTGTTCAAGTACCATACAGAACTTCATCAGAATAAACAGATTTAAAGTACGACGTTACTTATGTGCGATTCAAACTTGTCATGTGATGTGTTTTTGACCTATTATCAAGCTCTGCTTCTTAACTGCATTTAAATGCTTAAGTTAGACTTAACCCTATGCATTTTGAATCTTTCTTGCATTTCCTTGTTCCTAAAGAATCCTATAAATAAGTGCACTGATTTAAAAATGTGCTAGTTTAAAAAAACTAAATGTGCACACATTTACAAAAGAATAGTGACAACATATAAAACAACATACATTCCTTGTTAAAATGTTCCTTAAAATCTAAAGTTTGATCGGTTTATCTTAGCAAGCTTTTAGGTTTTATTAAACATGTGATAGAGCAAACTTCATTCAAGCCTGGATATGTAAAGGCATTCAGTTTGATTTGCCATATCAGCTCTAATTTCCTACTGTGCTGGTGGTGTTTGTTTAAGTTCCTCAGGTCTAACTCATATACACGCTCAAAAGTAGAAATAAGGGTATGTGGTGGGGGGGTTGTATGTACTGGTTGTTTTAAATTCATCATTATTGTACTTATTAGCCCATAACAATGTTATACAGTTTTCTTGCAAATATTTTAAGATCTAACACAGTACTAGATAAGTCCAATTTACATGAAGGGATGAACATTAAGTCCTTTGCTGATAGTCAACAAGTTGTGGACTAACTTAGTATGAGGAATAGTTACAGATTTTAAAGTCTTTCCCTTCATTCATTAGCACAGAAAGTTTTCTCTAAGTGTTAAACAGTACCTGAGTTAAATTCACTATTATTGATAGAATTATTGGTAATAGAAATATGAAAGCTGGTTGGCACAACATTCTAGACAGAAAATAATTTACTTGGATCATCAAACTTGGTGGTTTATTTTCACCTGGCTTAAATGAAAAACTTTAACAAAATTTGTCAGTTGTCAGTTAGACAATCATTTTTTTTAATATTTGGATTTCGGTCTCCATCCTTATGAGGTTTACATTGCAATTTGCTTTGACATAATAAGCATGGAGTGGAGTGAAATGCTTTGTATTTGTTTAAATATCTTGTGCTGAATAATTCATGTGCTGAATGACATTATCGGTGCACTTTACATTTAAAAGTTGTTTCACTTTAATGGATGTAAGTACACTGAAGAAGGCTTATAGCCAAAACCTGTATGCTTTGCCAATAAATGCAAATGTTATTAATTCTCTCATTGATTGTGCTAGCCATTTTTTGCTTTGGAATATATAAGAATTCAGCATCTTCCACCTTCTAAAGTGCTACCCTCAGAAGCCATGTGATTAACCAGTCTACTGTTGAACATTTTAACCTATGATAATGGGTGGAGCAGCACATGTTTACTGCTGCATGCTGTAAATAATGCCAATGTATCTGCCAAGGAGTCTATCTGCTTTCAGTTGTGCAAATGCAGTTAACAAGGTTGTGAGTCTTTGCACAGCACCAGTAACATGCAAAATGTGAAATAAGTGCCGATTCAGACGTATTTTGTTAGCTTGACTTTGTAGACATGGATGGTGAGGGAGAGAATGGTGCTAAATTTAGAGCACAAAGGTACGGGTGTTGAGGACTCCAGGATATTTATGGCATTCCTCATGAAGTGCTACAGATGTAGGCTGCTGCAGGGGGATTATATCAGGTCTAGGTATAAGGCTGAAGCATGGAATAGCTTAACCAAGGCTGTCACCACTGAAACTGGCATTCCATACAATTGAGAAGAATGTCATTACCACTATAGTGACTTTAAAAAGTGCAAGCAGGGACCTTCTAAAACAATGGGAGGCTGAATTTAGGACGGGGGACACCCCTCTGTTGTATGAGTATATTGATCCATAACCTGTCTATGATATGACAGTAGCCAACCAACACTGTTACTCATTATACTTTCATATATATTTATTTTCTTTTTGTGCTGTACAACTGCATAGAAGATAGCAGCAAACTGTGAGGTGCCCCAGAAGAGACTTTGTCAGAGAGGTACTGGGTAAGTATTATTCATGTAATAATTCAAGCAATAATTTAATTTTCATTCCCTAAAGGACTAGCATCTTGAGCATGCATACCTCATCCTTCTTCTTAAGCATGCATGCTTTCAGCAACTCTTGCTGCTTGTAGCAGACAATGAGAATACCGGCTTTACTGTGTGTGGGTTTAATACCCAGAAGCAGCATTTTTTATTTGATATTTATTTATAAGATCTGAACAGCCATCTGTCCGAAAAAATTACATTATGGTAACTGTAACTATTAATTTGGAACGCATAATTCCAGTCCATCATAGTGAAATTAAAGCAGCTGTTTTTTATATCAGAGTAATGACATTTGTTTATTTAATGACACAGAAATAACTTACCATCATATATGGGCATTGCAAAGGTGTGCAATAGTAAACTATCACCCTTTTTCTCTATTTTGTTTGGGGGGGTCATAATTTGTTAACAATCTGCTGTTTACATAACTTGCTGATGAAAACTAATCATCAACAGCACAGAGAGGTATGCTGACCTCTGGGGCTGGGCCCACCATACCTCCACAGATGGTAGCACAGACACCCAACAGTTCAGGATCACAACCTGTCAGTGCTGCCTCCACAACCCCTACCCTACCTTCTCCAACTGTGTAGATAGCTCTGCCACAGCTGTCATTGCAATGGTACTCTCTGAGAGCAGTAGTAGTGGAGGTGGCAATTTTGTCACCCAGCAGGACTAGACACAGCTGGTGGAGAATAAATTGGCAAGGGCCTTTGTGCATGTAATTGGAAAGATTGAAAAGGTCGTGAATCATATTGCAAAGATGATGCCATGTCTGGCACTGACCCATGGAGCTGCTGCAGAAGATAGTGATGAAGGCCATCTTGTAAGGATCTTTGTGTGGAAGTTAGCACGGAGCAACATAGAGTAATGTAAATCACAATTGCACATTCAACACTTGATATGATTAGGCATGCATTAACAGTTTGCCATCAGCAGCACAAATAAGTTTAGCAGGGGTGCACTTAAACAGTGCAATAAAAAAGAAAAAATCAAAGATTTATAGCATTCTGTTGCACAAAGTTTGCATGTTTGTATTATTGGTGTCAAAAGTGGATAATGATTTCTGAATGATGACTCAATTCATTTGTTTAAAATAATATGTCTGATATATAGTATTTCCACTTGCACTGTATTGTCATTTTTTTTAACTCATTAACACCTATGTGGTGTGGAATGTCACACCTCCAGCAGGCTGCACACATCTTGCATTCCAGTGCATTTTCTGTAAAATTAACCTAAAAAGCACAAGAAAAACAAATGTAAATATTTTGTCAACAATAAAAGCTATTAAAATTGTATAAATTGCAATGTTATCATTAATAAGTATTATTTGCAGTGGTGATCGTTAGTGCTTTCATAGCCTTTTCCATAAATACTGTAGTTAAGCAATAACCAACAACATCGGTGTGGTGTATTGAAGATTTACCCATGATTGGTCTGGTTTAATCATGAAGGCGAAGCCCAGCTGATTAAATAAAGCCAGCTGTGGGTAAATTACAATATACCACACCACAGAGTCAGTTATTGCTATTATACAATGACATTATTTAAGAACAAAAAAAACCGTACTTTTCTTAAATAATATCTTTGTATAATGCCTTCGTGGTACCCTTCCACATTTTCCAGTATCCTGGAGCTTTTCTGATGTACTGCACATACGTATGGGACTTGTGTTCTCATGCTTATGCAGTACATCAGTGCTATGTAAAGGCAGCAACGGAGAAAGGAAGATCTCCATTGCTTTTTTTTTTTTTTTTTTTTTTTAATTTATTTATTTATTTTTATTGGAAAGAAGAAAAAAAACGGAGTCTTTTAATGTTCAGGAGTGCTGGGGCAGACAAAATAAAATACTAATAATGTAAGTTTCTTTAGATTAGAACGTACCTCATTATCCTGTTATTTTTGTCAGTGTCATTTCCCTCATTCATTTGAGATATTCTATTTTCTCTTTTTCTTAAAAAAAAAGAAAGAAAAGTAAAAAAAAAATAGCGAGACATATTAATGGAAAAAAGTCCGAGTGACCGGACCTTTTTCCGTTGGTATATTCTCAGACTTACAATGGTTGGGCTGACCAATCAGCATGCTCATTTTTGAATATTAATGGATAGTCATTGTATAATATATTATAATGCACACAAACCATAAAATTATATTTTTTCTAAACTTTCACAAACACATTTTCATATTTTGAAAACTAAATAGCCTAGACATATGTCCTAAAGCAGACATTAGCTTTCACATGACAACAAGCAGCTCGTCTGTAAGTGCATGTTCACTGAGATATTCACAGAAATATGAAAACATATGTTTAATTCTATAATTAGCAATACAAATAATACTGAATATCTCTCAAAATGTGCAAATTATAGTGCAAATATCAAAGACAGGTTTTTCCAACAACATCTGAGGTCTCACCTAATGCCATTCAACAGTTTGTATGTCACCTGTTTTTTGAAGCATTACGTGCATATGGAAATATTGCATATTTTCATAGTTACTAAAAACAACTAGCAATATTTCCACAATAGTGCGATGTAAATCAGTATTTTCAGTGTATTGTCCCATCTCTATCACTGGTGTTTCAAACTACATACCTCAATAAATTGTAGTTCTGTCAGTTATCCCAGTATGAACATGAACTTTAATAATAAATGACAAACAAAATTAATTTCTCCCATGTAGTACACCTAGACTAACAACCTTAGTGTCATTTTATTAATAACTCCTTCCCCTTCCTAATACTGCTTATTACTAGCTGGTAAGTCACTAAGTTATAGAAGCCAGACACAATAAAGTTTTGGACACCATAAGGATGTATGGGTGTGAATTGGCAGCATACAAAAAAGACATTTTAAGCTTGAGTGAGTTCATATATTTTTACATGATCCATCAATGTTATTCTGCAGAGCACTGTCATATATGACTTGCGTGTTTGTTTTGCAATGCATATAGTGTAAGTATGAAACAATACTACTGTGCAATCATCCTGACATGAAGTCATAGCAATATTTTATTGATAATCCACCGGCATGCAACAGTTAATATGTATGTCAGCCCATTATACTGAACATCTCAATATTCCCAAAAATAGCATGAGGTAGAGTAAGGACTATATGTACATTTCATTTTAAAATCATGTCATTGCATGTGACAATCATAGTGATTTTACACTGTCCTGTGCATATATATGCATTTGTTGCATGACCTGTGATGCAAATTGTGATGTCCAGACAATAACCCACCAGACTGCCAACAATAATGTGACATCCCATGCTATCCTGGGTCAGCAACTAAGGAGTGTCAATCCTCGCTACTGACTCCAATAGGAGACTGTCATTCTTTTCCCCTAAGAGCAAAACAGGAACCCAGTATTACTGCTGCGCAGGTTAAAACAGCACTGTCCAAGGCCAAGAATACAGCTTCTATGGGCCCTGACAATATCTTCAGCTGTGTTCTACATGAACTACAGAGTGAACTGGCACCTCACCTGTGTGTCCTGTTCAATCACAGCCTCACCTCATTCTTTATCCCTATCAAATGGCGCACTGCTACAGTCATCCCTCTCCACAAAGGAGGAGCAACTACAGGCCCAGGGAACTATTGCCCCATTAGCCTGACGAGTATGATATGCTGCTATGGAACGTATCATCATGGACCTAATAAACAAGGATACAGAGAATCTCCATACTCTGGATCCCACAGATTTTGGTTTTGTGAAGGATAGATCATGCCTGCTCAACCTGGTCGAGTCGACTTCTTTGAGTCAGTCACCAGAGCTGTGGATGAAGCCAAGGTGGTTCATACAGCTTACCTTGATCTGGCCAAAGCCTTTGATACCATTCCCCACTCAGGAATCAAAGAAAAACCCACTAAGCTAGGCATCAACCCCTATATCACTAGGTGGGTTGCAAACTGGCTCACAGATAGAACCCACAGTGTGAAAGTAGCTGACTCCAAGTCGGACTGCGACCAGTCACTAGTGGAGTCCCACAGGGTTTGGTCCTGGGTCCTCTCCTGTTTGGTATCTACTTCTCTGAAGTCCAGGCCAACACAATGGGACTCTGGCTGACAAAGTTTGCAGATGATTACGAGTTTGGAGCTACTATTAACTCCCCAAGTGATGTTGACATCCTACAGAAAGGTCTCACTGAGACCAACAACTGGTGTCAGAACCATGATCTTAAGCTCAATGCCAAAAAATGTGTAGTCATCCCCTTTGGGAAAAACCCGGTTCCCATGCATTACCACATCAATGGTAATCCACTGAACACAGAAGGCATTATAAGAGGTCTGGGAGCACAAGCTGACAGCAACATCTCTTTTGACTACCACATTGCCACTGTGGTCAGAAAGTCCTTCTGTGTGGCACATCTCATTACTAAGGGTTTTGCATCCATTAAGACAAAGGTCATTGTCTCCCTCTACTCTTCCCTCATTAGGCCAGTCATCAAGTACAATGCCCTATTTGGCATGTACCTCACTAGACACCTGTAAGAACTGGAGAGGCCACAAAAGTACCTCACAAAGAGGATCCTAGGCCTTAAACACTTGTCCTATATTGACAGACTCAAAAAACTCCAACTATTCTCTGTCTCACATTGCCTACTAAGAGGCAATCTCTGCTTGACTTACAAAGCCATGTCTGACCCAGCTCTGTAAGAAATGCTACATCTAAAGGAATCCCAATCCCTCCACACCACATGCTCCAGAGACCTCAACCTCATTACCCCAATCAACAGAACAAGCTGGAGGGACAGGCTCATAACCTAGAGACTGCCCATGTTATGGAATACACTTCCCATACATGTCAAGCAGAGCACCTCACTGGCCCTCTTCAAGAGAAATCTTGATGAGTGGATGGGAAATAGAAAATTCACCCCAGCGATCACTTCAGTGGCTTTACTTGACAGAAGCACTGGGAACTAAGGTCGGGTGGCATAATGCCAGGGTAATCCTATGGGCTAAGCTTGTAAGGAATCCAGGCTCATTAGCCTGCTACACACCTATGAACCTATGAACCTATGCTCTATAACCTGGGGATGGACTGTACACTTCTGTCCGCTCAAATATAACTTCTTATTACACACTTCAGAGCAATATGTCCTAGTTTAAGATGTCTGATACACTTACACTTAAATAAATTAAATCTCACACATCCAAACACTTCTAGGAAAGCCTGATACAGATTTCCAGCTGTGCCCTTTCCTCAAAATAACACAGTAACACACTGCCACCAATCAGACAGCCTACATGCCCCTTTAAAGGGGTGTCCAATTATGGAAATTAGATATTAAAACAAATGATAAAAAATTACCTAAAGCAACCAGGCTTTCAGAGTGGCCCGGGAAAGTTGTCAACACAGGTATAAGCACTCTTAAATCACACTGATTGACCAGCCACAATGCAAGTTCATAAAAATACTTATTATGAGCAAAATGACTAAAAATATAAAACAGCAATTTCCAATAAACAAAGAGAACTCAAACACCAGGAAAAATGAAATCATTACTGAAGGACAGAAATCCAACATTTAGAAAAACTCTGATTATTTATACATTCCTATTTAACTAAAGAACACTGTCCCCGATCTAAACAAAATTATTAGAAGAGAGCAAAGGCAGGCTTACAGTTCTTCGTGAGTCATTTTGGGTATCCACTGCACAGTACAACTGTGAGCAACTGACAGCTGCAACTGGTAACTATGACTGGCAACAACTGACTCCAGCTGTCTTCAGCAGACTCTTTTATAGACTAGCTTAACTGTCACAACTGTTCCAGTTCTAATTATCATTTCATATTTTGAAAATCAACCAATGGCTGTTTACTAAAGTTCCTTCCTTTCTTTCAGCCTCTGACAGTAACACATAGCAAATGTCAATATTTCAATAACATCATCTGAAGATCAGCTGATTCTGAGACAGTCTGCATTTAGAATCTCATTCAAAAATATGCTAAGTTAGAAATGTAAAGGAACACTGTTCAAGTCTTTAAAACATTCTGTACAAAAGATTAAAAATTAACATAGCAGAAGTCATTTACAATATCATAGCTAGTTATGCTGGAATATAATATGTAAGTTAATCTGAAATTATGTACAAAAACTTTAGACAGACATGCTAGCACAGATGACAGTGTCTAATATCTTCACAGTTTTCCCTCTCTATGACTCAAACATGGTTTTCAAGTGACCCTTGAAAAATGACACTTGAGAAAAATAAGTCTGTCTGGGAAAAATAACCCACTCCTCTTCTGGACAATCCATTTGTATTGGCATTATTAACCCCACTGAGGTGTTCTTCTCCTTCTGAGAAAATATGGCTCAGTACAGCTCCCAGCCCAAAATTTGAAGCATCTACTTGCACAACAAATTCTTTACTATAATCTGGGCTGGCTAATACAGAGTGTTCTCCCAAATTTTCTTTACGTTTTTGAAATGCATGTTTACAATCTGCGGTCTACACTACCTTATCCAGTTTATTTTTCCTAGTTTGGTCAGCAAGGGGTGCAGCTATTGTACTATAACTGTGTATAAATTTTCTATATTACCTCACTATCCCTACAAATGCTCTCACTTGCTTTTTAGTAACAGGAACTGGCCATAACACTTTGACTGGTTCTGGCCTAATCTTATCACTCCCCACTCTGTGTCCTAAGTAAGTGACCTTTGCCATACACACCTGACACTTACTGGGTTTAATGGTTAACCTTGCCCTTTTAATCTGGTCTGCAAATGCCTGTATCATAGTCTTTAATGTAGAGTTTAACCTCTCCACATGATCATTAGTGTGTGGATGATAGGGGTGCTGTCTAAATGTTTCACCACACAACACTTCCACAGGCAAGCCATCAGGTCTGTCATGAAGCTGGCACTTTGGTCAGTTAATATCTTTCTTGGAAAACCTACCCTGCTTAAAATTTCTAGCAAAGCACTTGCCACCTTTTCTACATCAAAATCTCTGACAGACGGAATATTAGGAACTATAGCTAGAAGTGGCAGATGGTAGGTTCCAGGCTTTACCAACTGCCATACTACCTCACCTTCCAGTCCTCCCTTAGGAGTCCACTCTTTATACAACAAACATTTGTTCTTGTATATAGATTCCTCTCTTCCTTGAGCCTCAGGTGCTTCCTTAGCCATCTCCCTCAAGCTTTGTAATGTAGGGTCCATAGGTTGAGCGTGTCTCAACTCTACATTTGTGACCCTCACAAGCTCCCTTTCCACAGGAAGGCTAGTAACTTCCAACAGTTGTACCTCACTGTCACTAGGGTACTATCATGCCCCTTCATTCTTGCAGTCACCACATCCAAGGGAACTTCAGTACCTTCCAGCAGCTGTGGCTGGCTTTCAGATGTACTGCTACAGAATAGCTCTTTCTCTGAAACAGCCACCACACCAGTTGCAGCCTCAGGTATGAGATCTGCTTGGGTCTCCACCTGACTACCGGACCTACATGTCTGTCTCCAAGTCTGACTATGTGTCATGGCATGCACACAAGGCACTACATCAACATAGTCATTCCCTGTTAGGACATCTGCAGGAATATCCTCAAGCACAAGCTCCCCTTCCACAGGAAGCCTAGTAACTTCTGACAGTTGTTTCTCACTGTCAACCTGGGTACTATCAGTCACCTCCGTCCTTGCAGTCACTGTGTCTAAGGGAGCGTCTATACCTACCAGAAGCTGTGGTTCACTTTCTGTCTTACTGCTACAGGATAGCTCCTTCTCTGAAACAGCCACCACACCAGTCCCAGCTTCAGGTATGAGATCAGTCTAGGTCTCCCTCAGGCTACTGGACCTATATGCCTGTCTCCAAGCTTGACTGAATGTCACTGCATGTGCATAAGGTACTGCATCATCAAAGGCATTCCCAATCAGGACATCTGCAAGAATATTCTCAAACACACCTACCTGCTTGCTTGCCCTTCCACCCTCCCAGTCAAGATGAACCCTAGCCAAAGGTATTTGGAATGAGGTCCCTCCCAGAGCTCTGACTGGAGTTCAAACAAATACTGCTCTTCTCTAACCACTGCAGGCCTCACAATGGTTATATCAGAAGCTGTGTCTGTCTTAGCAGTAATGTTTACCATCTACTAAGATAGGATATAAATGTTGGTGATAGTTTGGCACCTCTATTGTTTTCAAACAACATCCCACTCACTGGCTCTAACACCATTTGTTTCTCACCTTTCCTCAATGGATGTTTGACTGCTCTGTGACCCTTCTGGTTACATTTGAAACATGTAATCCTTAACTGTGTACTTAGACTAATTGTTTTCCATGTTACTGGTGTACTCTTTTGGAGTGGCTTAGACTGCCCCATGGGTTCTCTTATGTCCATGTGCAGCATTGGGTATCCCTTTCTTATGCATTGGTGTTCTGCTTGCTAAGTAGACATCCCCTTTTCTCCCCATCTCCTTCACCGAGTTATACTCTCTGTCTGCTAACCAGATTCTCATGTCATCAGGCAAAATATTGAGGGTTTGTCCCCCACCAATAGTGCTGACCTGACACCCACTCACCCATCTGTGAAAGTAAGAACTTAAATCAACAATATAATCATATGCACTTTAATCTGCCTTGCGTCTATGTTCGCAAAATGTTTTTTCTATAAGCTTAAGGTGTTAGTTTAAAACAAACAAGAAGTTTTTAACTTTAACATATTTCAAACAATCTACATCAGATAATTTTGACATGGCCTGAACAGCTTCACCGTGGATTAAGGGAGTTAGGAGCCGAATTCAGAGCTCACAGTCAACATCATACTGTCTACATACCCTCTCAAACATATGAATAAAACTATCAGAGTCATCCCCTTCCCTGTATTGAGGAAAACGTTTACTGACCTTTACAGCTTCTGGGGTCTGGTATACCCTTCCCCATTACCTCCATGATCCTCTCAAAGGGTAAGAAGCTCCACTTCATGCTGGTGCTGTCTCCCATTTTCCTCGGCTTCTAAATGTTGCAGTCTCACCTTGGTCTCCAGGTATTGAGCTTCCAGGTGCAGTTTTTCTTCAGTCTCCAGTTGTTTGGTTTCCAGTTCATATTGACACTGCTTCTCTACAGCCTCAAGTTCAAATTGGCACTGGTTCTCCCTTTCTTCAGCCTCCAGTTCCAGTCTCCTTAACTCCAGATGGATTCTTAGGTCCTCTGAATAAAATGTGGACTGTTCTATCTTGGCAGGCTTGACTTCCTCAGTGCCGAACTGGATATTCTCCAAATGGCTGGTCTGAGCTGAAGCTGCAACTAAGGCTGAAATCATTGCTTCCTTAGTCAGGTTGGCATGCACCAGTCATTTGGCTTCACACTTCATGGCCAACTGCCTCTTTGTCAGCTTACTATATTCTTCTGCTGGCACCTTTGCCTGCTGTCCCTGATTAACTAACTAAAAATAAATAAAACTGTGGTGAACTGAGATTCTGTATGTTAACTTTATGGCTGTTGAGAGTGTACATCTTAATGATAACTACCCACAGGCTACTGAAGTCCAATTAAAAATCCCATACCACTGCCACCACATAATGTGATATCCTTAAAATACCCCACCAGACTGCTAATAATAATGTGATGTCCCTTACTACCCAGGGACAGTAACTAAGGAGCTTCAAACCTCACTACTGACTCCAATAGGGACCATCACTTAAACAGGAATAATATTTCACAATTTCTCCTAAGACCACAACAAAAACATGCTCTATAATCTGGGACTTGACTGTATATTTCTATACTTCAAAGCAATGGGTCCCAGTTTAAGACCTCTGATACACTCGCAATTAAGTAAATTAAATCTCACACATCCAAACACTTCTGAGAAATCCTGACACAAATTTCCAGATGTGCCTCTTCCCAATATAATACAGTAGCACACCACCACCAATCAGCTAACATAAATGACCTTTTAAATGGGTGATCAATTATGAAAATTGGATATTAAAACAAATGTTAGGAAATTACCTAAAGCAGCCAGGCTTTCTTAGTGGCCTGGAAAGTTATCAAAGCAGGTATAAGCACTCTCAAATCCCTAAAGAAAACACTGATTAACCAGCCAAAATGTAAGTTAATAAAAACATTTAATAATGAACAAAATGATTGAAAATATAAAACGGTAATTTCCAATAAACAGACAACTCAGTCACCAGGAAAATGAAATCAATACTGAAGGATAGAAGTCCAAAATTTATAAAAATTCTGATTAGTTATAAATTCCTATCTGGACACTGTCCTGATCTAAACTAAATTATTACAACAGAACAAAGGCAATCTTATAGTTCTTAGTGAGTCCTTTTGGGTATCCACTGTACAGTACAACTGTGAACTAGTGACAACTGCAACTGGCAACTATAACTGACAACTCATTTTAAATTTCTTTAGCTGGCACTTTTATAGAATAGCATAACTGATACAACTGTTCCACTTCTAATTTTAATTTCATATTTTGAAAATCAACAGCTGTTTACTAAAGTTCCTTCCTGTCTTTCAGCCTCTGACAGTAACACATAGCAATTGTCAATATTCCAATGACATAATTTGCAGATAAGCTGATACTGAGAGAGTCTGCATTTAGAATCTTCTTCACAAATATGTGCACTTAGAAATGTAAAGGAGCACTGTTCAAGTCTTTAAAACATTCTGTACAAACAAATTAAAAATCAACATGTAAGAACTTATTTACTATATTGTAGCTAGTCATGCTGGCATATAATATACAGGTTAATCTGAAATTATGTACAACATCTTCAGCCAGACATGCTAGGACAGATGACAGTGTCTAATGTTTTCACACAAATTACCATCTCTTCCAAGCAATACTTTTTATAAATATTCTAATATCCATTTTCAGATAGGTATTGGCCATCTACTCCTGCAATGCTTGTGACTAGTACATTGCTCTCTAGATTGTATAATATGGATAGGTAGGAGATTCAATACTCAACATGAAAGATGTGTGTGTGTGTGTGTGTGTGTGTGTGTGTGTGTGTGTGTAAATGTTTTTGTTTGTGTGTGTGTGTGTGTGTGTGTGTGTGTGTGTGTGTGTGTGTGTGTGTGTGTGTGTGTCACTGTGTGCATCACATGGTGGTGTATCCACTTCTCTGGAGAATCATAAATTTAACTGTTCTCACAGCTCCCATATTCCAAATTTTACTTAAACATCCTGTCTGAAACACACTGAAGAGGTCATCCTGACAAAATTGCAATCTCTCTTATTAAGAGTCAGACTTCTCCTGTGGTGTTTGAGGCTAGTACAATGCTCTCTACGTTGTGCAACTAGATAATTAGGAGCTTCAAATACAGCAGTGCTTAACTTCTGCAAGTGCAACTGCCAATGAACTCATTATTATTTTATACACATTTGTAATTTCAACTTTTACAAGTCCTGATTGGCTGTAAAAAGAATGTTACCAGATACATCTCATTGGCAATACACTGCTGATGCCATCCCTTCATAGACACTGTATGTCTCAGTTGTAGTCATTATTCTCCTATGATGCTGGCTTCTGATATGTTCTGCATAGATTGTGTAAGTGCATTGGTAAGGGGTTCAATTCCATCACTGCTTCAACAGTGTGACAGTTAACACTGTCATATACTGTTAGCCATTTCACCATCACCTTAAGTATCCTTCTATTTATGAGATTGAATTACAGTGGCAGTCTGTGACACTAGGAAATCCTAACATCACCAGGGAAAATATCTTTTGTCAACACAATGATTGCATACTGCTAACATACCTGCAATATGTCACATTTGTAGTATACATTCTCCCGTGTTGTGTGATTTTGGGTTCCTATTAGATGACCAAAGATGCATTCTATCGAATGCGTCTTGGTTGAACTTAAAACAATGAAAAGGCAAAATAGCACAATGGCTTTTAAGCAAATTCTTTCCCAGGGAAAGAATTTGCTTGGGCGCTTCCGTTACTTTACCATTTTCGGCACTGTAGTGCAATCTCGGAGTTGGTATATTTAAGTAGGGTATGGGGGTTTTCAATTTTTAATTTCTTTTTTTTTTTTTTTTTTTGGGAACAGCGATTTTTTCCAAGGGAAAAAAAATCACTGTTCTGAGATTTTGAGATTGTAAGCTTTCGCTTACATGGGGTCGATTATTCATTGTTCGCTTTTTTAAGTGTTTGATAGACCCGTGTCTTTGATAGTGTACTTGTACATTGCATAACTATGTATATATGATGTTGGAGTCCAATTGCAAATCTCTTTCACCTTCATACTGTGTATACTATTCTGCAAAGACATATATATGATGTGTAGCTGTACAGTGTTATTGTGCACTTTGGACACTTTTTATCATAAACATCCAGCTAATAAACAGTGGTGATGTCATACCATTTAACTGTGCACTGTCTCAGTGGCACTTCAACATGGTTGGATTTCACTTGCAATTCAGGTAATGATGTTTAGTTTGTGATCTTGGATAGTTATTTGAAATGCATCCATTATTGCTCAGACTATGTTGTATCAGTGTTATTGTAACTATACATGTCACTATTACTGTTGTTAAGCACATTGGCTTTGTAGACATATAGATGTTGATCCCTCTTACTAAAAGGTAGGACAATTTGTCACATAGTAATGCTTTTATTCAGAGTCATGATGGCATTTCCTTTCATGTTCCTTACACAACCTGTGTAGCAAGTGTTATCCTCTGGCATGAGAGAACGAGACAATATGCTGTCCGTTGTTAAATTACTACAGCAATCACAGGTAGACACATCTCTTGCAGAAAGAACATGACATAATGCCTTCATATAACTGCATATCTCACAATTCTACTGATATTCCTGGCATGGTCCATTCATCTTGTAACATATCGTGCATTGTCTGCTGTCAGATGCATATTTGCTGAACATCCACGTTCAGTGCCTGTTAACATTGTCGGATCTCATACTGTAATGCATGACTAACATGTACCTCAGTTATAATGTGTCCTTTTGCATTGTGAGAGTCCTCCATGATTCCTTTCATCTTAGGGATTGTTTGCCATGCATGCATATGATGTAATCATTTAGCACAGGAGAATTCTCATAGTAATTGTAAGACTTCCATGGTGGTGCTTGTGATTTATCCAGATGGCAATAGTAGAGTTGTGTTTTTTGCTTTTCTATTCCTGACAGGTGCATTATTATATGAATGTACTGATGTTACATACACAGCATTCTATCTAGTTATTGTTATCCATTTTCATGTTGGACTATGATATGGCATCTCAGGATGTGACTGCTTTATTCAGCGCATGTCATGCTGTCTGTGCTCCTGTAGCACATGCATTGAGTAGTGGCTTTTATAGCACACCTACATGGATAAACTGGTCATCACTTCTGGGACAAGGTGTGTCCTACATGATGGAAGCAGCTTCCTTGACAAAGACTCAGTCATGTTGTAATGCTTGGTGTTGAGTGGACTGTAACATGTGCAGATCATTTCCAACATTCTGACTAAACTTGATTGTTCATTTTATATCTATGCATCAGGTGATAACACACACATTCAGTTATTTGCGGCAACCTCCATTGCTATCTCATGTGGCACATACAGTCAGCACAGTGGCTTGGAGAGTGCCTTGTATAATAGGCAGAGGTTTGAATCTTGTAACATCTGTCTGTTGGATAAATGTGTCAGAAGACAGTCACAGGGTTAGCTTTTTCATGCATTTTCATAACAGGTGAGCCATCAGTACACCTTATACGGCATGATAGTGCTGTACATCCTTAGAAGGTTATAGTCCTTACATGACAGCTATCTGTGAGTTTGTGGCATCCTTGACTGTTATGCATCTTTCTCTCTGATATCTCTTTGGGCATGTATTCTAAATGGACATGATAGATATACTTCTTAGGTTATTTCTTGCTACCTGTTCCTAAGATATTTATGCTCTGTATTGCATGTCTTCCTCCAAATGTGTTTAATACTGTAATTGTTTCTGTCACAATATACAGCTTACTGACAGATGTATGATTTCATACATATTTCTTACTGTATGTCATGCAGCCAGACCATCAGGAAATGTGATTGTTCCACTATTACAGCATTTTTGATTGTATTGCTGCTGTTGAATTGCTGTTCTGTTCCCTGTAATTGTATGTGACCATGCCCAGTAGTACTATGTTAAACGTTTTCTAATCAATCACTAATAGCAAAACTGGACTCTTGACATATCAAGCACTTGGTCTTCTCATTGGTCACTTATTTATATTGTTTGTTATTGGCATGTTACATTTACATAATCATACAACACTTCCCTGTCTATTAGATGTTCGTCGGTGATAAACTTTCTTCCTATTAGTGCCTGTGATTTCTTTGCATAAACATGTCCATTTATAAGTTATCTGACATTACAGCTGTAAGGTCCTTGTGCATACATGGTGAGATGGATAATGCAGTGGAGCTTTCAGCTTGCATACATCAATTGCTTGTATGTACTTCCTTATATGCAATAACTGTATTCTATGCATTCATCCTATAACATATCTTCTGTCCATGATACCTGTTATCTCAAGTCAGAATTTAATTAACATGTATATCACATTTTCACCCACCCTGTTAGCTTTATGTCCTCATAAGATCCTTTATGAGCATGTCCTTTATTACTTATGTGTGTAACTGCAGGATCGACATTCACAGTAAAGCATTTTTGTCACATTTCTCCTCTCCAGCTAATACATTATCATAACACATTTTTTTGTGTACCAGTTCCCCCATTTCACTTCCCCTCATTCTGTATTGCTTCCTTGTACTTGCTCTTTATATGTCTGGGCTACAGCACCTGCTCCTATCTGAACATTGCCTATATTGTGATCCATTTTGTTTATACAGTCTGCTGCTGATTACAAGCATCTTTCCATGGCTGCAGACATTATTATTATTGGTCACAGAAAGGTGTTTGTAACCAATTAGGCCTGATGAACAACATGTATGTTCAATTAGAGGTGCTGCTTATCATGCTAACATGCTTAAATCGTGTAGGCTTCATGCAAAGGCTACATGATTTGTAATGAATCCAAGGATTTAACTAACCAGAAAGGCATTATTTTCAAATCTTTCAAGTGACATTCTTGAGGAATTAAAACTATACATAAGAATTTTCAAGTAACCACATTATGAGATTCATTTATTATACTTCAAATGGCTATACTATTTTTAACAAGCAAGTAAACTATTATTTTTTATAAAATAATAGCCTTTATGCATAAAACATGAATTTATGCACAGAGAGAACATTGACTAAATGCATTAAAGAGCAAACAAGTCTTTTAGAGTAGAGAATATTGCTTTCAGGATTACACTTTTATTTTTGTGTCAGCTTTGCACATAGAATTTCTTCTCCAAACCTGATTCTTTAAATAAAAAGCATCCATAGTAATTTAATGAAGAGAGTTATTTTATCAGCAGCCTGGCTATTCCTTTCATTAACTTTGCTTTTTGGAATTTCCTTAGCCAAAATTTTACTAGTGAAAGGCAGAATATCTCTTTCTCTTGATTGTTAGAATTTTTTTCTTTATAGGCTCATAGGAAGTTACTAGGCTAATGGCCCTAGGGCCCTTACAAGCCTAGTCAAGTTCTACTCTTATTTCCATGATCAGCATCTATTGCCCCTCTCCAACAGGGATACAGGTGGAACCCTCAGGGTGAAGTTATGGTTACCCATCCAATTGTCCAGGTTGCATTTGAAGAGGGCTAATGAGGTGCTCTGCTTGACATGAAGTGGGAGCCTGTTCCCAAAGTGTGGTAACCTCTGGGAGACAAATTTGTCCCTCAAGCAGGTTCTATTAATGTCACATACCAGGTTAAGGTCTTTAGAGTGAGTAACCAGTGTACCATTTGACTTATGGATATGCAGCATTTCCAATAAAGCAGGGTCAGAGATTGCCTTATATGCAAGGCAGAGATCGCCTCTGAGTAGTCTGTATGAAACAGAATAAATTGGCAGTGAATTCAGATGATCCACATAGGACAAATGTTGAAGACCTAGAATTTTCGTTGTGAGGAACCTGTGTGGTCTCTCCAATTCCTGCAGGTGCTTGGAATGGTGCATACCAAAAAGGGCGCTGTACTCAATTATTGGCCTGATGAGGGAAGAATACAGGGAGGTTATAACTTCTTTTTTTCTTACTTATGAGATGAGCAATATAGAATGCCCTTCTTACCACAGTGGAGACATAGTGATCAAAGATGAGGTTGCTGTTGACCTGAGTGCCCAGGTCTCTCACCACTGAGGCTGTACTTACTGCTATTGATGTGGTAGTTAGCAGGACCATCCTTCTTACTGAATAAGATAATACATTGTTTTGCATTGCGTTTAAGGCCATGACTTTGGCACCAGTCATTTGTTTGTGTAAAACCCTCTTGTAGGATGGTGACATCATTTGGAGATTCTATGACTGCTCCCAGTTTGCTCATCAGAAAACTTTGTGAGCCACAGACCTTTAGTTTTTGCTTGCACTTCAGAGAAATAGATTCCAAACAGTAGAGGTCCCAGGACTGATCCCTGTGGAACACCACTGGTTACAGGTCTGCTGTTGGAGCTGGATTCCCCTATTTTGACTATATGTAGTCTATCCAGTGAGCCAGTTAGTGATCCATCTAAAAATATAAAGATTGATACCAAGCTGGGTGAGTTTGTGGATGACACCTGAGTGGGAGATAATGTCAAATACTTTGGCAAAGTCTAGGTATGCACAGATTTCCCCTCATCCAGGGCCTTGCTAACTGTCTCAGAAAAGTCCACCAGTTTTAACAGGCATGATCTCCCTTTGACAAATCCAAACTGAGTTTGACAGTTACCTATATCTTTGTTGATAAGGTGTCTGCCTTTTTAATTTCTCCAAGTCTTTTGGGTTTCTAATACCATGATGGGAATGGACCCCATTCCTAAGTCAGAGTATGATTAAAGTTCATGAAATTAGTATTGTTTCAGTCTTTGGTGTCAGCCAGTAGTGCTTTTCGCAGCACCCACAATGTGCCCAGTAATAACTCCTTCTGTAGTTCGTATAGAGTTACATGAATTGTAACATATCCAAATATGACTGTAAATTCTTTTTTAAAAGACCCATTGCTCCTACTACTTTCTGCCTCTTTTTAATTTCTCCACATCTTTTGGGTTTCTAATGCCATGATGGGAATGGACCCCATTCCTAAGTCAGAGTATGATTAAAGTTCATAAAATTAGTATTGTTTCAGTCTTTGGTGTCAGCCAGTAGTGCTCTTCACAGCACCCACAATGTGCCCAGTAATGACTCCTTTGGCAGTTTGTATAGAGTTACATGTATTGGTAACATATCCAAATATGATTGTAAATAATTTTTTATAAGACCCATTGCTCCAACCACTTTCTGCTTCTTTTTAATTTCTCCAAGTCTTTTGGGTTTTTAATACCATGATGGGAATGGACCCCATTCCTAAGTCAGAGTACAATTAAAGTTCATGAAATTAGTATTGTTTCAGTCTTTGATGACAGCCAGTAGTGCTCTTTGCAGCATCCGCAATGTGCCTAGTAATGACTCCTTCTGCAATTCGTAAGGGGTTACATGGATTGGTATCATATCTAAATAGTATTGTAAATTCTTTTTTATAAGACCCATTGCTCCTACTACTATTGGAACTGTCTGGTTATCTTTCTTCCACATGGCTCTCATTTCTGCCTGCAGATCCTGGTTCATAGGTTCATAGGATCATAGGTTGGTACTACGCTATCGGCCCTAGGGCCTATACAAGCTTAGCCATAACAATGCCCTGAATATATTTACTTCCCTTTGTGTCTTTGACTTTGTGTCTCTCTGTACGCAAGACACTGTAGTCAATGGGTGTGACGATTTCAGTAATCAATGCTATTTTTGTCTTCTTTTCTTGGGACACTATATCTGGTTTTCTAGCATCTATCTTTTGAACTACTGGTAATGGGTGATCACATGTGATATAAACCTCATCATTTTCTATGATGCTTTGTGGCTCATGTTTTCAGTGGTTTTCATTCACTTCAGTAACATCATGTTTGCACAATCTCCAGTGCAACAGTCTTGCCACATTATTATGCCTTTCATTATACAGTCCTTCTGCCATTAGTGTATCGCAACCAGCAACGAGATGTGTGACTGTTTCCAATTCGGTTTTACAAAACCTACATTTGTCTGTTTCTCCTATATGTTCACTGGACTTTATAAATCAGTGTGCACGTAGCCCACTATCTTGGGCTGCCAATATTAACCATTCATTTATTGGTTAGAATTCGCCTCTCCTTACCCATTCCTGTGTTCATTCTTGATCAACATGAGGCTCTTCCGGAAGTTTTCTATACTTGCACGTCTTGCCTTCTCATCTGATTCTTCACCTTATATTCTCTCTTTTGTTTTTTGTCACATTCAGTTGCTGCCTGTTTTTTATCTGCTTCTGGTTTGATTTCCATTCCTGCTTGACGTCAATATGCTTCTGCTAAATTAAGCAGAGAAGTCATCTTAGATTTATTCTCCTCATGTTTCAAAGCTTTCATTACATTTGGATGTTGTGAGGTCAGTAGTTTTGTGTGGGGGTCCCACGATTGCAGATCTATACATGTAATAAATTTCAAGGAAGCCCATCCCTCCTTCAGAACGGGGAATATATAATCTTGGTATACACTGATTTTTATAAATCATTTGGTGAGCATGAAGCATCCTTTTTGTTTTAATATCTTATCTATCCAACACTTTTTGGGGCCAGTCAATCACTTCAAAACTGTACGTTAGGACAGAAAGAGCAAACTGATTTATAGCTTGGATCTTGTTCCTATTTGTCAATGCTGTTCTCAGGGTTAATTTATATATAACATTTGTTCATATTTTATTGCCGATCCTTCATCAGTTCCCAAGTATTTATACACCCCCTCTTGCTCAAGTTTTTTATATCACATTCTTGTCCCAAACTGATGTATTCCTTGTGTTGCTGTTTTCCTTTTTTTAAAGGTTGCTTTTGCTCATTTATCAAGACCAAATGACATTCTAATATCATATGAAAAAGTTTTGACAACCTGCAGCTGTGCTTTCAGTTCCTAAAAGGTCCATGGTGATTCACTCCATGGCCTTGCAGATAAGAATAGTCAGGCTAATAGGTCTATAGTTCTTCGTGTCATTGGACGCACCACCCTTGTGCAAGGGAATAATGGTGGCCATCTTCCATTCAGCTGGGATGAAGCCGGGTCTTAGACTATGATTGAAAAGAGTATCCAATGGTGTTGCTAATTCTTGTTAGAGCTCATGTAGGATGCAGGCTGGGATGTTATCAGGTCCCATAGATGCTGTGTTCCTAACCTTAGAGATGGCATTAAAGACCTGTGCTTTAGAGATAGAAGGTAGGGGACAGTTGGCAGGGATGTCATGGGGTATGTGTGGTAGGGACAGAGGAGTGAAGTTTTCACAGAACCTGTCAGCCAATAGGTTAGCCATGTCCATAGGTTCAGTGTATGTGGTATCATTAGCTATCAGTTCGGCACAAATCTGGGTCTTTCCATTTATGTTACATATATAACTAAAGAATGCCTTATGGTCATCTTTAATTGAGGAATCTAATTTGGATTCATAGTTTGCTTTGGAGGACTTCACAAGTCTTATTCGCTTATTTAAGCTGATGAGGTAGTGCTTCCAGTTTAGGACTCACTCCATGTTACTCTTAGATAGCAATTTCTCCCTCTTATTGTAAAGCCTGTTAATGGTAGTTGTCCAAGAGGCAGGATTGTTCTTCTTATCAGGTATGGCTGAGTCAGTGCAGTTATACAGGTGTTTGTATAAAAAGCATTGGTGTAGAACTCGGCATAGTTGCCAGTTCCATCTGAGGGGGAAGGTGCAGAGAAGCTATTTATACCATCCCATAAGAGGTTCTAGTCTGCTTTGGAGAAGTTATTTAGTTTATTTGCTGCTGGGGGGGGGGGGTGGATTAGGTGTAATAGTTACTTCAAATGAGACTGATTTGTGGTCATCTCACCAGGGAGGACTTCACAGTGGGGGTGCAATTCTTATCAACTTTAAGAACAAACAAGAAACAGTATAAGAAAAGAAAATATATCAATATAAACATTTTAACTACCATTTGTCTATTTTCTAATTTATTTATATGTTAACCAGGGAAGCACAAGTGTGCCATTTCAGTTGTGGATCTGTACCATTGTCTGGTTAAGTGACTTGCTCAGAGTCACCAAATAGGCAAATGAGGTTATAAAGAATTAAACCCTATAACTTTGACTACTGGAAAGAGATTATCAACTCACAGCCTTACCCACCCTCACACGTACTGCCAGACCATAAACTGCATTATCAACAACTACATAGAGATGTGCATAGTTCAGCCTAATGTTGTCTCCACCAACAGTTAGCAGGGATCAGGTCCTAGCAGCATTCACTAAATATAAGAATACTGCCTCTATGGTTCCCAACATCTCCAGTTGCTTACTGAACAGTTTTAAAAACATGACCTATCATGACCACTTGAGGCATTCTTCAAGTACAGCATTGAAACAGGCTATGTTCCAAGTGACTGGAGGACCACAACAGTCTTTCACCTCTACAAGGATGGACCATTAATTGATTCAGGGGACTACAGACCCAACAGTCTAACATGCAAAATACACAAAGTCATGGAACGAATTATCATGGAAATTATAAATAAGGGCATTGGCAACCTACAGAGTCTGGACCCACCCCAATTTAGCTTTGTTAAAGGAAGGCCTTTTTTATTTAACCTGGTAGACTTCTTTGAGAGGGTCACCAAGGCAATGAAAGAGGGAAAAACAGCGTATAATGCATATCTTGACCTGGTTAAGGTATTTGATACAATATTACTCTTAGTCATTGTTGGCAAGGTCTATGAGATAGCCATAAATCCCTATATAATTTGATGGATTTCTGGCTGGCTCACTGATAGGACCTAATAAGTTAGGATTTGAGATCCACCCACATCAGGAGACCAGTCACCATGGAGTACCCCAGGGATCTGTGCTGGGCCCACTCTTGTTTGTCATCAGTGCTAATGTTCAAGGCCTTTGGCTCACCAAGTTTGTAGATGACTGTAAATTGGGTGCTATAATTCAGTCCCAAAAAATTAATTATAATGTTCTTTAAGAAACTGTCAACACAAGGTAAATAGTCCATTGATAAAACTCCCCTAATAGTTGACCCAGTGGTAAGGGATCTGGGAACATATGTAGAGAGCAAAGTAGCGGACATAGTAAGAAAATCATTCCATGCTGCCCAGTTTATTTGTAGGGATATGGCATCCAGGTCCAAGGAAGTTACAGAACCACTCTACTTAGCCCTTATCAGACCTATCATTGAGTGCAATGCTCCCTTTGGCATGTACCTAACCAGATACTTGCAACAGTTGTAACACTCACAGTAATTTCTCAACAGGAGAATTCAGGGCATGAATACACTGTTAGGCACTATTCACCTAAGGGATCTTTTTGCATTTAGTCTCCTCTAGTCTTCTTAGAGGTGATCTTGGCCTGGCTTATAGTGCTTCCTCAAACACAGCCCTGTTGGATCTGTTGCACACACAGCCCTGTTGGATCTGTTGCACATGTACAGAACAAACAGCACCAGAAACACTAGATATGGGGATCTGAACTTTGCTTGTGACATAAACAGGACATGCTGGAGAGACAGAGATGTGTCCCAAAGGATCCCCGTGGGCTGCCTATCTATGAAAACAAACTTCATCCCTGACTCTACCCAAATGAAGCCTTGACAATTGGTTGGGAAATCATAAATTTTACCCCTAGTCTTTCCAGCAGTCACTTATGGACATAAACTGTCAATAAGAAAGGTATTATCCTGACTAACCCCCCTCCCCCCCCCCAAAAAAAATTGCTTTGTTACCTCCCTAGTAAAATGATTCCCCATAGATAGGTGCCCATGATACTTGGGATCCAAATGGGTTTGGGGTGAGTGGCTAGGTTTGTAAGAGCACTAGCTGTCATTAGCCTAGTAACAAGCTATGAACCTATGAAATCAACAGGGCCTCCTACAATTTGACTTGTCATTAGTTACTCACTATTTGTGATATACAATTGAATTTTTGAAGTTGTCTATATAAAATCAAAAGTAAATTAACAACGTTGTCAACTTTTCTGAAAAATGAATGAGTTCCTTCATCCTCGAAATAATCCACTGCACTAATCTTTAAACAAATGTACTGAGAAGCATAAGGTTTATTAACTGTTTTCCATTCCTTAGCTAGCAGACATTTTGTTACACTAGCTAAGAACATGCATACTCTTAAAAAGGCTTTGTTCATTACTCCAAATAGGCTTCTAACCTCCATTAGACAAGATTTCCAACCAAAAGGGTATGGGACCAAAGATATAATCCAAAAACCAGATTGCCTGCTTCCACTGTATCTATGGTTTTGGGGCAGGACCAGAACATATATGAAGTGTGCCTGCAATATCATGACCGCACCTTCAGAAAGGATTATCATTTTTCTTACAGTCTCTAAATCATTTGAATGTTTTAAGATACCATCCATATAATGCAATCATGTGTTGGTCCCATATCTTAGGCCACATTTTAATGTTCAACCCTCTCTTCAAAGCCACAGTTTATGCTTCATTCCTCATTGGAAAGCACAAAACCCTTTATATCTGCCATCATTTTTACAGTTGGATGATGACAGACGTCCCCCATTTGTTCCACAGTTCTCTTACCTCTATGAACACTACTGCACATTTGTCAAGGAACGATAATATATTGAGTCAGCTGTCTGGGTTGGGTGGGTGGGTGGCCTAATGGTTAAGGTGTTTGCCTTACAAACACAAGGTGCAGGGTTTGAGTCTCATAAGGTATAATTGGCTAGGCTTAAAATGGCTCGCAAGGGCAGTTAGCTTAGTACTAACCTATGAACCTATGGAGTAGTATGAATGCTACAACATAAAAATTTCAACAAAATGCAAATGAAAGCTCATGCTGCTAAATGCTAGGTGTCTACACATTAAACTGCACTCATTGGAAGCATTCTTAACCCTGGAAGATGCTGACATTTGTGCACTCACAGAAACCTCATTCAAAGCTGTGGAGAGCACCCCGACCTTACCTGGTTACTCATCCTATCATACATTCAAACCCTAAATATGTGGGCAGTAAAGCCAAAGGAGGTGGAGTTTCAATTTATATATATATATATATATATATATATATATATATATATATATATATTAAAGACACACACACCTCCAGGCTGGTCAGACAGTATGACGAACAGGAGAAACTCCAGATGCAGTTAACCATTGACAAGACCCCTATTCAAATTATAGCTAGATACAGGCCTCCAAATTTGACTCAAGATGCCCACTCCACCTATCTGGACCTTTTCAAATCTATCATGATTCAACCCTTTACCATGAACCTGGATGACTTTAATTACCCAACCATAGATTGGAAAAAATACTCATGCCAGAACACAAATGCCCAGAGATTCCTCAATTTTAACAATGCAAATGCCTTGGAACAGCTAGTTGATACCCCCACACAAGGTGATAATATCTTGGACTTGGTATTAACCAACATGAGTAACCACTGCAGCACCCCTGCGGTATCATCTTCCTTGGTAATATCCACCCATAAAGCAGTCACTTTCAAAGTCACCATCTCCCCTGACCCTCCTCTTGCTAGCGTCAAACAAAAAAACTTCTCCGAAGCTGAACTGGCACCAATGTCCAAATCTACACCACAGTACTATATGAACATTTATATAGCTGCATGGAATCAGGAATACCTAACAGGACAAAATCATCTTCTGCAAGGAAGAGTTAACCTGTCTGGTGGACATCTGCAATAAATAAGCTATATAACAAAAGGAAACAAATTGCTGTCCAGGATGAAGAAGGAGCAGGTGCCCAACTGGAAGCAATCTTTCCTTAGCCTGAATAAGCAAATAAGAGCACTAGTGCAATCCTCTAAAGTCAACTTTGAGTCCAAATCGGCCACATCTACTAGAGGCAATTATAAGACCTTCTTCAAATATGTCCGCAATCTCAAAGGAAACACCCAGATCTGTTCAGAACTGGTGGTCAAGTACACTACATACACAAATGCTGTAGATATAGCCAACCTACTGGCTAACAGATTCAGCAAAAACATCTCCCATCTGTCTCCCAATCAGTAAATCAGGACATCCTCAGTCCCTACCCCCCACCCCTTATATCTAGGGAACAGGTCATCACTGCCCTCTCAAAGGCAAAAAATACAGCCTCCATGGAACCTGATAACATCCCAGGCTGCAACCTACATGAACTCAGGCATGAACTTGCAGCACCATTAGGCACCCTATTCAGCCAAAGCCTGAGTACCAGCTTTGTCCCAGCCAAGTGGAGGACAGCCACTGTTATTCCTTTACACAATGGTGGAGCATCCACCGATCCAGGAAAATATAGACCCATCAGACTAACTAGCCTAATCTGCAAGGCCATGGAATGGATTATCATGGACCTTATTAACAAGGACAATGGCGACCTCCAAACTCTTGACTCCGCACAGTTTGGCTTTATCAAGGGAAGATCATGTCTGTTAAATTTGGTTGACTGGATGAGGGGAAGATGGTGTACACCAACTACCTTGACCTGGCCAAAGCCTTCAACACTATTCCCCACTCGGGCATAGTAAATAAACTCTCTCATCTAGGCATCAATCCATATGTTACCAGATGGCTAGCAAACTGGCTCACTGATAGAACACAATTAATCAAAATTGGGGAAGCCACCTCAAGCAGCAGACCCTTAATGAGCTGTGTAGCCCAGGGATCGGTCTTGGGGCCTCTGTTTTTCGGGATCTACTTCTCTGAGGTGCAGGCTAAAACCAGTGGGCTATGGCTGACCAAGTTTGCAGATGACTGCAAGCTGGCCACAGTCATCAATTCCCCAAGTGATGTGGATGTCCTCCAAGAGGGTCTCACCCAAAAAATGATTGGTGACAGAAAGATGGCCTCAAGCTGAATGCCAAAAAATGCATCATCATCCCCTTTGGGGAGAGTGACGTCCCCACATATTACCGCATTAATAACAATGTCCTAAGTACACAATCAGTAGTGATGGATTTGGGCACCCAGGTTGATAGCAGCCTGACTTTTGACCACCATGTTGCTTCCACTGAACAGAAACCTTTCTACATGGCCCACCTCATAAGTAAGGGTATCTCATCCAGGGATAAAGAGGTCATAACATCCCTGTATTCTTGAGTAAAGGGACACTCTGGCTGCTTTCCAAAGAGCTAAACTTTAATGTATAAAACCATCAGCCAAAAAAAACTATCCAAACAGTGAACCAAGCATATAAACACATAAACGCTCCTTAAGCAATTGAGTTTTCATCTATAATGATACAGACTTCTCTCAGACACCTGCAGGACATAGCAAGAATCAATATATAATCCCCTCCATAAATTAATTACTGCCTAATAAGCTAATTATATCTAAAAGAAAATCACAGGATTTAAAATACACTGTTGAGTTACACATAATGTGGTCACATATACTTAAAAACCACAAAAATATACAAAGGTGAATACATAAGTGATCATATAAAAAAAAAAATATATATATATATATATATATATATATATATATATATATATATATATATATTGCACCATAAAAATCTAATGCCATAAAATATTATAAAATACTTAAATTCTACATATAAGTTTATATAAAATGCACATCAAATTACAAAAGCATGACTATGACTCCACCTAGTGGAATTGATTGAGTGCAATGTAAAAATTAAATATAAAACCCCTGGTCATGCTAAAATTCTATAGTTTAGCTGATCTCATTTTTAAAACTGGGGCAAGGGAGACAATATCATTCAAACCTGGCTCTCTGTTTGCTTCCTAAACAATCTGCCAGTAAAGTTCCCGATATTCCAAATTTATCTCCCAAAACCCGCCCCTAATGTCCATGGATATGTCTTCCAGGACAAAAAACTTAAAGCTAGAGCCTGAACATAACAGAGTATGGTTATAAAGTGCATTCTTTTGATTTCCTTGTCTGATATCATACATGTGTTCATATATATGTTTCCTAAGTTTCCTTTTGGTCTTTCTTATGTAGAAAACTTCACATCCTTCGCATAGGGCAATATATACTATTCCTTTAGTGTCACATGTATAGTAGGACCTCCCAATGATGTATGTATCTGTCTCTAATCATAATATACACCTCCATATTGTTGGAGACAAAAGAACTTTATGAACAAATCCCACACTTAAAAGTCCCTACTTTGTTCTTAGGGTTGGGTTTGTTTTATTGCCTCCCCAATATATTCTTAATATTTTGCCCCTTCCTGTATATACATTTTAAAGGGTTAGCAAAAATTGTTTGTAAATCAGAAAGGCTTGCCAACTTGGTCCATTCTTTCTCCATAGCATTCCTAATAATGTTAGCATTGCCATTATAATCTGTGATGAAATCACTTTCATAGATTTCACCACTAACCTGATCTATGTTGTTGGTCCCATTGTTTGTGTTACATGAAATTGGTTCTTCTATCCCCAAAATGGGTGCAAACCTGTTCTTCCTCCTGGCCAAGACCTCACCCTGCACTTCATAATTAAATCTTTGGGATATCCTTTTTTTCAAAAACATATTTTCTAAAAACTTGAATTCGACAAGGAGGCCGCTATCATTCAAGGTCATTCTTCTGCCCTGATAAATTGACCTTTAACTATACCTTTCTTCTGGCTGTAAGGATGTGCACTGGTATAATACAAAAAGGAATTGGAGTATCTATCTTTACTATGTACTTTGGGTGTAAAACCATTGTTATGTTTCTGAACAGTGACACCCTGCAGGTGTCGGATGAAGTCTGTATCATTATAGATGAAAATGCAGTTGTTTAAGGAGCATTATGTGTTTATATGCTTGCTTCACTGTTTGGATCGTTTTTTGGCTGGTAGTTTTATACAATAAAGCTTGGCTCTTTGGAAAGCCTGCATCTGGAGTGTTCCTTTACTCAGGTTTTCATGACACATTGAACGCTTTTTCCTTGTCTTTTGTGTTTTTGTGGTTTGTTCTTGAAAGATGGATGGGCTTCCTGGAGCTGATGGCGCCATTTCATCTGGGGTCGGTGAAAAAGGCAAGTTCCAATCCCTGATTGGCCAATTAACTCAACTGGTGAATATCCTGACTCCTATTTGTTATTCTCTAGTTGGGCCCACCTCAAAAGCTACTTTTCTGGGTAATCAGGAGGTGTGGCTTAAAATGCAATGAACAATATGTGGAACTGGTGAACACGGACCTAATGGCAATACTAGTAAATCTCCAGGTTTTGATTTACATGTTTCTCCAGAAATTTTTTGTTCTTCCAACATGGATTGTACCCCCAATGAAGAGAATGGTGCACGACAGACTGAGTGAATTAACCAGAGACAAAGGGATGATTTATCCAACAATAGACAAAGTTCTAGTGAGTGCAATTTAGATACTTGGCTTACCAAAGGAATTACCTTTCAAAATACATCACAGTTACTACATATAGAAGATAATGACTCTTATGTGGACAACTTGAGTAAATTACAGACACTTTTATCTAAATATAAGATTCTGAATTTAGATAATGTGTATTTACAAGAGTGTCTTAGGCTCCACATTATGCATAAGGGTCTTAGGGTGTATAAATGCCCAAACAATGTGGAGAATGATTCAGAATTTCACAAAGAGTTGTTGGATATTTTCGATAAGTGTAGTTTTGATATTAGGGTGCAGTGGTGTAGAGGTAGCATTGTCACCTCACAGCAGGAGGTGCTCCGGTTTGATTCTTGGCTGGGGTGCCTTTTGTGTGGAGTCTGTATGTCCTCCCTGTGTTCGTGTAGGTTTCCTCTGGGTGCTCTGGTTTCCTCCCATGTTACAAAGACAAGCATCTGGAGCATTTTTCATTGGGCCCTGCTGAAAATTGGCGTTGTTCCAAGTCAGACTTTCCCAGTTAACAAATGATAAATAAAATGCGTGCCACAGTCAAACAAAATGAGAGAGAAATGCTTATTTTGAATGAACGTATAGGAAATGTGAATCAATGTTTAATTAATGATTTAATGCACACAGTTGACCAAAACAGGAGAAAATATTACGATATTAGGAAACATGTTGATAAATTGCAGGACATTTTTAATAGGAAAAAAGGGAAAACTAGAAAGCGATCTTAAAGAGTATTAGGCAAAGTGTAGTTATCCCAGACCAAAACTCTAACACCAGTTACGAGAAAAGGAATGGGCAATTTGGTGGACAAGTTTTTTACAATAGCTACTTCAACTCTCCCAATAGGATGGATGATGATCACCAGAATGAGAGGGAGGAGACACAAGGCCCTAGCGATTTTAGTAAAGCTTTAGATTATCCCCCCTCTGCACATCCGAGAGATTGAAAAACAAGCAACCAAGTCAATACAAACAGGGCAACTGAAGGGGGTGGAACAGGCTGGAAAGATATTAATTAATAATTGGGAATCTCAGATATTTATGGAAAGTCCAATGGAAGGTTGTAAGGCCAGTTATAAGGGACACACTATTTTTAACTACAGCATGTTACACATTGCTGAAGGGCATTTTGGATTATTCTTGAAAGGGTTCAAATTTATACCCAAGAAAAAGTGTGACATGAGCAAAGAAATCATTGATTTAAAAATGTTCAATTGGGAAGAAAAACTTAGAATTAATGTTTGCAGGTCAGACTAGGGGCAATGCTTCTCTCAGAAGAAGCAGAAGTATTTGGAACCCACCCTTACACCCACAGCTGAAAAATAAATTTTGAGATAGTTACTGAAAAAAAGAGTTGAGAGAAAGTATTTCAAATAACGGTAGTTTCAAATCTCTCCAATACTGAAAGGGATGTATTGGAAGAATTAAGGTCAAACTGTTCTATTAGAATAATGAAACCAGATAAGGGGGGAGGGACATTGTTTATGGATTTCTTACTGTATGAAGGGAAAATGTTAGAAATTCTATGAGATGAAAGCAAGTATACGAGAATATCAAAGAATGAGATCAACATAGCTTACAAGAAGATTTATTTAACTTTAAATAACTTACTTCTCGAAAATGTTATTGATGGGGATACAATTAATTATTTATACAATAAAGAACCATGTGTACTTTCAATTTTTGGTGTTCCAAAGGTCCATAAGAATACTGAGGACCCTCCTTTAAGGCCTGCAGTTGCAGCAGATGGTTCCATTACAGCCCTTTTGGCCAAATTTTTAGATTACAAGTTAAAAGAGACATCTATGAGTGCAAATGCAGTTTTAAAGGATTCATGGGATTTTTTAAGGAAAACAAAACAAGAGTTATGTAAGGACAATTTACTGTTTATTACAATATATGTGGTAAATTTATTCACCTCAATCCCGCATGAACAAGGGCAAGAGCTCTTTGAAGAAGTACTGAGGTCACATAGTAAGTTTTCCTCGAATGATATGTTTTACTAGAGTTAATAGAGATAGTCCAAAAAAACAATTTTATATATTTTGAAGGAGAGTTCTTACATCAGATGAAGGGGGTAGCTATGGATGCTAGTTCTGCCCCTACTTATGCCAACATTGTCTTTTCACAATGGGAAGAGAACATTTTTAATTGTAGGTTTAATGACTGTTGGGTTTTTTTATGAAAGGTTTTTGTATGATATTTGTTTATTTTGGACATACACAGCGGATAGGGTTTTTGAATTCTTTGACTATATCACACAATCTGCTAATTTTTTGAAATTCACATATAGTATTAAACATAATGATGTCAATTATCCAGATGTCACTATTCAGAAACATAACAATGGTTTTACGTCCAAAGTACATAGGAAAGATACATACTCCAATTCCTTTTTGTATTATACCAGTGCACATCCTTACAGCCAGAAGAAGGGTATAGTCAAAGGGCAATTTGTCAGGAACAGCAGAATGACCTTGAATGATAACAAACTTCTTGTCAAATTCAAGTTTTTAGAAAATATGTTTTTGGAAAGAGGATACCCCAAAGAGTTAATTTATGAAGTGCAGGGTGAGGTCTTGGCCTGGAGAAAGGACAGGCTTGTACCCATTTTGGGGATAAAAGAACCAATTTCATGTAACTCACATAATGGGACCAACAACATAGATCAGGTTAGTGGTGAGATCTATGAAAGTGCTTTCATCACAGATTATAATGGTGATGCCAACATTATTAGGAATGTTATGGAGAAAGAATGGACCAAGTTTGCTAGCTTTTCCAATTTACAAACAATTTTTGCTAAACCTTTAAAATGTATATACAGGAAGGGGCAAAATATTTAGAATATATGTGAGAGGCAGCAAAACAAACCCGACCCTAAGAAGAAAGTAGACACTTTTAAGTGTGGATTTTGTTCACAATGTCCTTTTGTCTCCAACACTATGGAGGTGTATATTAGAGTAGAGACAGATATACATGTGACACTAAAGGATTAGTATACATTGCCCTATGTGAAGGATGTGATGCTTTCTACATAGGAATGACCAAAAGGAAACTTAGGAAATGTATATACGAACACATACATGTGTCATATCAGAAAAGAAAATCTAAAGAATGCACTTTATAAACATACTCTGTCATGTTCAGGCTGTAGGGTTACGTTTTTTTTTGTCCTGGAAGACGTACCCATGGGCATTAGGGCTGGATCTTGGGAGACTGATTTGGAATATAGGGGATTTTACTTGCAGATTGCTTTGGAAGAAAACAGAGAGACAGGTTTGAATGATATGGTCTCCCTTGCCCAAGTTTCAAAAATGAGATCAGCTAAGCTACAGAATATTAGCATGACCAGGGGTTTTATATTTAGTTTTTACATTGCACTCAATCAATTCCACTAGGTGGAGTCATTGTCATGCTTTTGTAATTTTATGTGCATTATATGTAAATTTATATGTAGGATTTAAATATTTTATGTCATTAGATTTTTATGGTGCAATATACATATATATATATATATATATATATATATATATATATATATATATATATATATATATTCCAAACACACACAGCACTGCTAGGTGTACAAATGAAGTATTCGACCAAAAAGCAAAAATAAATATTCCACAGAGAAAGGCCAATACTTCAACCATAGGCAAATAAATCTCACTGTTAGTCCTTCCAGTTTAAAATGAAGTAAGACAAACTTTAATCTTCCATAGAGCTCAGTTAAAGAAGGTTAGCGCTTTCATGGTTGTATCACACCACTTCATCGGACCATAGATACATTTGATTGTGGTCCCATATAAGTATACTCAATAATTAAATGCAATAAATCTGTAACAATTATCCTATTTAGAATTAAAGCCATACACAACCTTACTATAATTCCTGATACAACTTTAAGATACAAAATTAAGTTCTATCTTGAAACAAGATAAACAGCAGTATGAAAAATAACAGCATAAAAAATGTGAACATATAAAATATATGTACAACACTTTATTTTTGTTTTTTACTCATATAAGATAAACTTATTTAAAAAGAGCCCTATTCTTTAAAATGGGCTTCATTGGTATCCTTACATTGAGGCCTTTGCCTCTATCAGCCCTTAGTCTAACTATCCATCTAGTTTCTGAGGTTTCCATTTTATTTATCAAATCGCCCCCTCTTTCATTTGATAAAACCTGTTTAATGAACATCAGGAAACAACCTTAAAATATACAAGAGTAGAAAAGCAAATGATGTCAGTGAATACTGGGCTGAATAGCTTCAATGACGAAGGTGAGCATCTTGGCACCAAGCATAAAGGAAATGCACTGTTATATGTTATATATCTAGCTGTCTGTCAAATATGCTCATCTTTCTATGTGGGAAAAATGAATAGAGAACTTAGATTTCGTATTTGTGAGCACCTGCTACATATAAGGAAGGGCAAGCTGACAAATGCCATAGCAAAACATGTAGTTCAAAGTGGGCAAAGCCACTTTTTTCAATTTCAAATTATGGAACAGGTTTTATCAAATGAAAGAGGGGGCGATTTGGTAAATAAAACGGAAACCTCAGAAACTAGATGGATTGTTAGACCTTAACTCCTACATCAAGCCTTCTGTTCCTAATTCAGCATAGTTATGATCATAAATTTAAGAAGACACCTTCGTGATGCAACCATAATATAAACAAACTCTACAGAAAACAGAAAAAACCCTTTCACACTAAGGAAAATATCTCAGCTCCTAACACTGTATATGTGATCACAATGAGGTCTGCAAACAATTCAGACATATTGTCAAAATTTGTAAAGAAAGTTATGAACTGAATTTCCCCACTCCTCCCAATGGTAGCCCAAAAGTATCCCTTAGTTATGCTAAGATGCTTAGAAGTAACATCCGGTGCTGATCTCAAATGGCAAATGCTCCAACCCTGAGGACTTCAGCAACATATTCACAGGCAAATTCAGTTCCATCTTCTTCCTACAGTTTCCTCCCAGCTTTTCCCCCTTACTACTCAGCCTCTGCATCCCAATACAATTGCCCTTCAATAGATCTTAAAAGTTCTCAACAAAACTGAAAATATTTCTATGGGTTTTATCAGGCTGTCTGCTAGTCAGCACCAGACATAGTCTTACCAGTCCCATTTTACACCTATTAATCATTAGCCTTCCACTGGATATATACCTATGACTTGGTGAATAGCCAGAGTGGTACCCCTTTGCAACAGTATGCCTTTTGCTGAGCCTGGGAATGGAACATATTATCGTGGAACTTTTTATAAAGAGGTAGCCATCACACAATCCCTCAACAAAAACAATCTTTGGGAAAGGTAAGTCCTCTGCAGTAAATTTAGTGAACTTCATTTTGAAGTTAATTTAAATATTGGAAGATGGACAGTGGTGTCCTAGAGGGCTCAGTACTGGGTCCACTCATCTTTAGCATATACTTTGCTGGTGTTATCTAAGCGCATATCAAGGGTCTCTGGTTTACAAAGTTTGCTGATGACTACAAATTCAGTGTGATCATTAACTATCCAGCAGATGCCAATATTTTGCAAGATGGAGTAACCTGCTCTAATTCCTGGAATCAAGATCATGGGCCCAGGCTAAACAAAGACAAAAGCAGCATTGTACTCTTTGAAAACACCTGCGACTAAAATGAACCCTCTTTTGACTACCAAGTAGCAACTATAATTAGGAAATCCATCTACCTAGCACAATTGATTAATAAGGGTATATTCTTCAGATCCAAAGAAGTTATTCCCTCCCCATTTCTCCATAACCCAATCCATGAAAAATATAATGGCTTATACAACAACAAAGGACTCAATCCTACGAGTCCTTTTACATACTTAAAAATAGTAAAACAACTCCAAAGACCTTAATCTGTATTGACATATCAAATGAAAACAATCATTTGGAATTCCAAGACTCATTAGTGTGAGTCTCAGAACAGTGAGGTTGTAAGAAAATGTGGACTTACTTACACAACAGCAAAATCTCTGAGTCTGGGAGTATTCCCTTTTCTCCAGGATATGGGGATCTGGGAGTTGTCATATATGACCAGTGTACTGTAATTCCAGGGCTCACGGTTACAAGCTTTGGGATTACAAAAGGAGCCTACATGAAATTGGATAAATGTCTCTCCCAGAGGATCACATACTTATAGATTAAGCTCCTGCCCTATGTCAAACAAATTAGCTCCTTAATTTTCTTTAAAGTCAGCCTTGGGAAATGGGTGGAGATTCATAAATTTGGCACACATTACATACAAAAAATGATTAATGGAAATTGTAGCGGCTAGGCTTCTGAAGATCTTCTAGTATAAACCTATGAACTTATAACTTTAAGAACTGGTTGAATAGGAGTTATGTAGAGATTTGGTTGGAAGTAAAAAGCTTTAATCCTAAGGACAAAGCTAACAGGATCAAACGCCGAGTCAAGAGGGAGTCAATCCCACCAAACTCAGGTGTTATAGCTAAAATGCAATATTTACCAGTGTAAACATTGTGTCTCCTTTCTCTCACCAATAAAGTCATGGAAATGCTGATCATTCACAGTGATACGTCCTCCTGTTCTCACATGACTGAAAGTGGATAGTAAGAATTTTTTTCCATTGCTAAACTAATAGGCACATATAAGATTCATTTTAAGTGTAGTTTAAATATTTTATTTCTTTATTACTGTAGCTTAATAGATTAAAGAACAGAGCATTCTTTGTGACCTTTAGCCAACTGCTGATGACGTAGAGATCTTGTAAGTGCATTGTCAGTGATTACTTTTAAGTATGTATTTATATGATACAGATTCATGATATTTCCATGTTTATTTCATTATCACTGGAAATGCTACACATTTCCGCTTTAAGAGGAAAAGACAGTGATGCACTCGCCTTGCTAACAGATTTCCAAACAGTAACAGATGACTTTTTTAAGAGCCTGTTTAAAAAATAGATATTTCATTCATTGCAGACATTCAGACTTTTTCTGAGGTAATTCTTGCTGGAAAGTGTTATTGTTATTACTGAAGAAGACTTATGTGATCTGTTATTCAATGTAAGCCTGATCTTGGATTTAAGCAGTTTTGACTCACCCATAATTTATGCAATGTTAACAACCTGCATTAGACACACTTTTCAGTGATATCATTGGTGAAATCAGAACCGTATAACTTCAAACATAATATCATCATTTTTATTTTTAGTTTGGAATAAAAGAAAGTATAAAAAGGAGGAATAACTTGCCTGGTGGAAAGCCTCACATTACTTGTACAAGCTTAAGAAATGCTGATCATTATGTATGTGTTACTGAACACATTCTGGAAGAAATTATACTTCTGTATACATTTGCTTTTCAAAGTCTTTGGAGGTAGAAGGCGATATCCTGTCATTACAGGTTTATAGGTGTTGGCAGAATAAAATGCTTTTACAGTGTACACTTCATAAAGAAATGTTTTCTGTAGGCTATATTCTCTGCCATATACTTTCAGTAAATAATGTAAGAATATCTGATGTTCAATTATTTACAGATATTGTGATTTGTATATTCTCTGCCAGCTTTAGAAAGTTTAAACCTGTAAATATTCCACCACTGTATATTTCAGACAAATTGCTATTGACATTATAGATTCACAGGTGTTTACTAGGCTAATGACCACAAGGGTCTTTTTAAGCTTAGCCATGCATCCTGAATCTCTGACAAGTTCTTCTACCCTTGATAAATGTAAGCATGGGCCTAGGAGATGAACTATTTACAGGTTACCTGTGTCCATTAGAGACATAGGTGCCAAACCAGGGATGAATTTATGGTTTCCAATCCAATTGTCCAAGTTGCCCTTATAGTGGGTAAGGGAGGAACTCTGCATCACACGGATGGGGAGTCTGTTCCATAGACAGGGTAGTCTCTTGGATACATACCTATCTCTCTAGCAGGTCCTATTTATATCACAGGCAAGGTTTAAGTCTTTTGAATGAGTAATTCTGGTGCAGTTTGTTTTGTGGATATGCAGGAGGTCCATCATAGTGAAGTCTGACAATGCCCTGTAAACCAGGCATATATCTCCCCTCAAAAGTCTGTAGGAGACAGAATACTAGGATAGAGCCTTGAGGCAGTCTGCATAGGACATTTTACTTATACCCTGTATTCTTTTCATGAGGAACCAATGTGGACATTCCAATTGCTGGATATGTCTGGTTAGGTACATACCAAAGGGGGCATTGTACTCAATGATAGGTCTGATTATAGGTTCATAGGTTCATAGTTCAGTACTAAGCTAACTGCCCTTGTGAGCCATTTTAAGCCTAGCCAATTATCCCTTGTGAGACTCAAACCCTTCACCTTGTGTTTGTAAGGCAAACACCTTAGCCATTAAGCCACCCTCCCAACCCCCGAACTGATGCCGAATACAGTGGAACAATGATTTTCTTGGACTTAGAAGCCATACCTTTGTTTATAAGTTGTGCAAGATAGAATGATTTCCGCACCACTGTAAGCACATAATGGTCAAAGGATAGATTACTATCTATGTGTGTCCCGAAGTCCCTGATTACTGTGTCAGCTCTAAGGGGTGTGTTGTCAGTATGATAGTTACCAGGGATGGATGACTTCCCAATGGACACTATTATATGTGCCAGGGCACTTCTATGGGCTAGGCTTGTAAAGGCTCCAGGGCCATTAGCCTAGTACACACCTATGAAACTATGAACCTATTTAGTTTTAGTCCATGGCTCTGACACCAGTTGGTTGTCTATGTCAGCCCCTACTGGAGAACATTTGTGTAAGTGTGAAATTCAATGACAGCTTCTAATTTGAAATCATCTGCAAATTTAGTCAGCCAGAGACCATTGACATTGGCCTTGACTTCTGAGAAATAAATACCAAAAAGGAGCGGTCTAAGGACTGATCCCTGAGGAACTTTACTTGTGACTGGCCTCTTTGTAGAGGTAGACTCCTCAATTCTAACTACCTGTGTTATGTCTGTGAGCCAGGTGGCTGTCCATAGAATCATAGGATCATAGGATCATAGGAAATTACTAGGCTAGTGGCCCTGAGGCCCTTATCAGCCTAGCCAAGAGTTTAGCCCATGTTAAGTCAGCCCCTGAAGCCCCTGTCCAGCAGGGACACAGGTGGAATCACAGGGGTGTATTTTCTGTTTCCCATCCAGTTATCCAGGTTGTGCTTAAAAAGGTATAATGAGGTACTCCGCTTGATGTGGAAAGGGAGTCTATTCCACAGATGGGGGAGTCTTTGGGACATAAATCTGTCTTGCCATTCTGCTAGCACGTGGCTGCTGAGTGATCCCTGGTGTTTAAATCTATATACCAATCTATGCAAACCTATTATACTCACTTTTTCCACTCCCGGCTGTGCCCTATTGGACTCAAAAGACCAGCTATATCCACCTACCTAAAACCTGCCTGTGTATGTCCTCACCTGGGTAATCTAAACTCCCTTGGACTAAAAGCCACATTAACTAAGATTCTGTGCAAACCTATTATACTCACTTTTTCCACTCCTGGCTGTGCACTATTGGACTCCAAAGACCAGCTATATCCACCTACCTAAAACCTGCCTGTGTATGTCCTCACCTGGGTAATCTAAACGCCCTTGGACTAAAAGCCACATTAACTAAGATTCTATGCAAAGCTATTATACTCACTTTTTCCACTACTGGCTGTGCCCTATTGGACTCCAAAGACCAGCTATATCCACCTACCTAAAACCTGCCTGTGTATGTCCTCACCTGGGTAATCTAAATGCCCTTGGACTAAAAGCCACATTAACTAAGAATGTATGTCACAAAGTAATTTTTTTTTCTTTCCTTCATCTATTTTATGGATATACTAGTCCACTACACCTCCTAGGTGTACTAGTTAAACTGCCATATCTGCCAGCAGCCATACCCTCTCTGTCTACTACTGTTGTACTCCACTGTCTGTCTAAGATACTGCAGCCCCCAACCTTTATTCTAATACCCCTCTAACCTCTCCCTTCTCCATTACTTTTCTCTTTATTTACATCCAACTGCTGCAATCTCTTTACAGGGTTCTTACAGACTTTGGCCACTAGATGGCAGTCTTTACTAATCTCTAATTTCACTTTATTTCTCTTCCTACCTCTTACTTTTACTTTTCATGATTGTTGCACTTATCTCCTTTACTACCGTCTTCCATAGTCCTTTTAAACCTTGTACCCATCTCCTTCCATAGTCCTTATAAACCCTGTACCTAGCCCTCTTCTCCACCTCCACTACTCCTAGATTAAACCTTACTCACCCAGGTTTCCCCTCTGTTTTATTTTCCCCCTTCCTCACACTCACAACTTCTGCCTTTTTACATACTGTCTCCTGTTCTTACCTTCTACCTTACTGATTTTTTTTTCTGACTGCTTTTACCTTACTTGGGTCTGCCCTGCTCCATTCGCCCTGCGGGCTCACTCCGCTCCCCTACCCTACCCCCAATTCCCACCTACCCCCAGTGGTCCTAGACTTATACTTCACTAAACACTCCCCTTATTTCTCTCAACCTATCACAAACCTCCTCATCACTATGCCTCTCCCCTGTCTCTTTCTTTCCTAATTAGTTCTAATTACCTCTCATTTGAACTACTCCCTTACCTATCCTAACCATCCTCTGCACTAACTACTTCTCATATCTATCTCCTATACTACCTCCACTAATTTCTTTTTTGCATATTTTTAACCCTGCTCAATCTCTTGAAACATTCTCTTCTATTTTTCTACTTCTCCTACTCACACAAGCTACACTCATCTCATATTTACTCACTACTATGGCCCCAACACAAAAAACTATTTTCACATACATACTACTCTTAACTACCACAATAGTCTCTCTTACCATACCTTATTCACTCACCTTCTTTGAAAATCTTACTCTACTTGAACAAAACCATAATTTCCAGCAAACTTTACCATCTTCTTTCATCTACATCCTTAACCACAGTAACATAACCTGTACCTCTAACTATATACTACCAAAATATCACAGAGCAACCCATGTGACTTACTTCACTATCAAAAAGAATTTTAATAATTCCCACAAAATCTTTAAATTTCTACACTATCCCCAGCGTCATCTCCTCCTAGACGGTAATATTCATCCAAACCCTGGCCCAATAAAGACAATAGCAATAACCTTGATAATGTAACTTTACCTAAGATTTCTACATTAGCTCACCTTAATATTAGAAGTATTAACAATAAAATTTCCCACCTGCATGCACTCCTAGATTTGCACTCATTTGATATTCTATGTCTTACAGAAACCTGGCTAAAACCATCTAGTCTAGACCAGGAAATTACCCCTCCAGGATATAATATCCTTAGATGTGACCGCAAAACCAAAAAAGGTGGAGGTACAGCCATTGTCTATAAATCTAATCTCCAAGTTTCCCCCCTTTAATGTGCTTCTATCATTAGACACCAAATCTGAAATGCTGTCTACCAAACTCCAAATCAACAACTCCAAATCTATCTACCCAATTTGTATGTATCTTTCCCCTGGTAACAATACTAATACTCTTGAAAACTTACTTAGTTATCTCTACCCAACTACCCCAGGAGACCATTGTACTGGGTGACTTCAACATAGACTGGTTCACCTGCAGTTCCCATAACCCTACTAACAACATAAATCTCTTTGGATTCTCTCAATTAATAACCACTCCTACTAGAATCCACAAACCTAGCAGGAAAGAATCTACTCTTGACTGGATCCTTATTAATAACCACCCTAGCAATTATACTCCAGGAACCCTTCCCGACAATATCAGCGACCATATGCTTACTTACATTATTAGACAAAAACTCCATATCTCAACTACACATAATCTCAAAACTTCCCGCTCTAAAAAATTCTTTAATCCAGATAGCTTCCTGAACGAATTGCAAGAATGTGACTGGTCACCACTGACCCATCTTGAACTTGATGAGGCTGTGACCTACTTCAACACTAACTTTCTTCAAATCCTAGACTACTACGCACCTTATCACTCTACTAGAATAAGAAACAAATCTGCCCCATGGCTAACAAAACAAACTAAGCAAAAGATGCTCCTCAGAAACAAAATCTGGGCTAAATGGAGAGCTACCAAATGCCCATCTGATCACCTCCTCTTTAAACAGTTAAGAAATGCCACCAAGAAGGATACTCTTAAAGACAAAAAAGACTTCTACCTTCACCTCTAACAAACCAGTCAACAAACTCCACAAACATTTTGGTCAGGGATAAACAAACTTCTTCAGCCAGGACACTCTACTATTCCTGCCCCATCAGGTTTCAACCATAATAATTCCAACCAGATCCCTGATGCCTTTAATAACTACTTTACATAAGCCATTCAAATCCTAGCCAATTCTTTACCCCCTTCTACTGCTTCCTCACCAAATACCTCCAAAGCTTCATTTCCTACCTTTCATATACAACCTGTACCTACATCTCTTATCAATAAGCTACTTAAAAAACTGAAACCTTGCACCCCGTCTGCTGACTGTCTCCCATCTGAATACCTACAAATTGCCGCAAAAGCTATAGACTACCCCATATCTATCCTTATTAACAGAACTATTTCTGAAGGCAAAATCCCTACCATATGGAAAGTATCCCACATCATCCCTCTACATAAAGGTGGATCTTCTATTGAGCTTTCTAACTTTTGACCTATTGCCTTACTCTCCCCATTAGCTAAGATAATGGAAAAATGTATTCACAAACAACTACTTAACCACCTACTATAAAATAACCTACTACCCAACTGCCAACATGGCTTCAGACCATTCCAGAGCACAACGACTGCCCTATCCTTCACTGACTCTATAAATAAAAATCGTAACAATAACTCCTTTTCCTCTGCACTATTTATTGGCCTGTCAAAAGCCTTTGATATGGTTAACCATAACTTACTTCTAGACAAACTAAAGTCCCATTCTCTTGATCCACAAGCATTACAATGGTTTAGGTGTTATCTTAAAAACAGACAGCAAGCAGTACTTTGGGATAACAATCTGTCTTCATTACTTCCAGTAAATATTGGAGTCCCACAAGGCTCTATCTTAGGTTCCCTTCTTTTTTCCTTATTTATTAATGACCTACACATGAACATACCTCAAGCTACCTGCATTCAATATACAGATGACTCAACCTTAATCTGTACTGCTAAGAACATAGCCTCCCTCCAGTCCCTCACCCAAACTGTTTTCCAAAATGTTGAAAACTGGTTTATGCAACATTTCCTCCTCCTTAATCCCAAAAAAACAAAACTACTGCTTTTTATTCCAAGTCATAAATCACCTAATCCATTCTTCTCTATAACCTCTAACAATGCTACCAACATAACCCCAGATACTACCACCCACCTACTAGGTGTAACAATTGATAATCGGCTTAACTATGATGACCATATTAACTCCACCATAAAGTCTGTTAACAAAAAACTTGCTACTTTCTATAGAATTAAACCCTTCCTTATCCCTTCAGCCAGGACAACTATTGCCCAGACCCACCTCATTTCTACCCTTTTCTATGCCGCTGCTATATATACTAATCTATCAAAAAACAACATCTCCAAACTTTCTACCTGTTATAATAACATAGCTAGATTTATCACATGCTCTCCCTTTAAAACTCACCACTGCCTTAAACTCAAACATCTAGGATGGCTAGAACTGCAGAACCATATACTCTGTCAACAGTTACTTATTACTCAAAAGATACTATACCACCCCAATAGTACCCCTATCCTCACTAATCTGATTTCACCATATAAAAATCTAGCTACACTACGTTCTGCTAATAAACTCCTGGTCTCCTCATTTAAATTTAACAACAAAGCTGGTGACTCACTTTTCTCAAACACTACAGGAAAAACTGGAATCACCTCCCTCCTGAACTATCTACCCTAGCTTCTACTTCTCTATTCAAAAAACATATTAAAGAACATCTTAAAACACAGTGGCTTTGTCCTTGTTCTAACCCAGACTGAAATCTTTTTCCCCTCCAGCTCATACCCCCGTTCCCCACTCCCCTAACCTAGGCCTCCAAATCTAGTTGCTTCTCTTTTTTTTTTCCATAGTAAGAGGTTAAAATATAAGGACTTTACTCTGTTTTGCTCATACCCACTTTTGCGTCTGGTATAATTGTTTTTTTTTAGTTTAACTTTTAGTATAAGGTCTATAGTCTATAATTATAATACTATATTTTTCTTTTAACCAATGCTACCTCTGTACTGTTATTATACATGTCTTTGTTATATATTGTTAACTTTGCTACTGTTCATGCTTGGAGCTTTTCTCCCCGGGCCTCTACTGAAAATGGACATATATCCAGTTAGACTAGCCCGGTCAACAAATGTAAAATAAATAAATAAATGTTACAGACCAGGTTGAGGTTTTGTGTGTGGGTTACTCGAGTGGAGCTTGACTAGCAGATATGCAGCAGTCCCATCAAGGCAGTGTCTGAGATTGCTCTGTATGCCAGACAGAAGTCACCTTTAAGGAGTCTGTATGAAACTGAGTAGAGTGACAGGGTGTTTAGCTTATCTGTGTAGGGTAGATGTATGAGGTCCTGGATTCTCCTGATGAGGAACCTCTGTAGTCTCCCCAGCACCTGCATGTGCTTTGCAAGGTACATGCTGAAGAGGGCGTTGTACTCAATAATTGGTCTTATAAGGGAAGAATACAAGAATGTTATGACCTCCTCATCCCTGGATGAGATAGCCTTACTTATGAGGCGGGCCATGTACAAAGCTTTCCATACAATGGAAGCAACATGGTGGTCTAAAGTCAGGTTGCTATCAACCTGGCTGCCCAAATCCCTCATGACTGATTGCATGCTTAGGACATTAGGACATTGTTATTAATGTGATAATGTGTGGGGACTTCACTCTCCCCAAAGGGGGTGATGATGCATTTTTTGGCATTCAGTTTGAGGCCATGTTTCTGGCACCAGTCATTTGTTTGGGTGAGACCATCTTGGAGGACGCCCACATTACTTGGGGAATTGATGACCACACACAGCTTGCAGTCATCTGCAAACTTGGTCAGCCATAGCCCACTGGTTTTGGCCTGCACCTCAGGGAAATATATAAGAAATAACAGAGGCCACAAGACCTGGGGTACACTGCTCATTACGGGTCTACTGCTTGAGGTGGCTTCCCGTATTTTGATTAGGTGGGTTCTATCAGTGAGCCAGTTTGCTACCCATCTGGTAACATATGTATTGATGCCTAGCTGGGAGAGTGTATCTGTTATGCTTGAGTGAGGAATAGTGTTGAAGGTGTTGGCCAGGTCAAGCTGGTGGTGTGCACCATCTTCCCCTTGTCCAAGGCTTTGGTAACTGTCTCAAAGAAGTCAACCAGATTTAACAGACATGACCTCCATCTGACAAAGCCAAACTGAGTGCAGTCAAATGTATGGAGGTTGCCAATGTCCCTGATAATGAGGTCCATGATAAGCCACTCTATGGCCTTGCAGATCAGGCTAGTTAGGCTGATGAGTCTATAATTACACGGATCGGTGGATGCTCCACCTTTGTGTAAATGTATGACAGTGGCTGTCCTCTACTCGGCTGGGACAAAGCCGGTATACAGGATTTGATTGAATAGGGTGCCTAATGGTGCTGCAAGTTTATGTAGTATGCAGCCTGGGATGTTATCAGGTCCCAAGGAGGCTGTATGTTTTCCCTTTGAGAAAGCAGTGATGACCTCTTCCCTAGGACAGGTACTGGGGATGTCCTGATTTACTGATGGGGGGACAGTTGGGTGACATTTTCACTGAATCTGACAGCCAGTAGGTTGTCTATATCTACAGAATTTGTGTATGTGGTGTCCTTGACCACCAGTTTTGAACATATCTGGGTGCTTCCTTTGAGATTGCAGACATATGTGATGAAGTCCTTATGACTGTCTCTAGTAGATGTGGCCAATTTGGACTCAAAGTTGGCTTTAGAAGATTCTAGTAGTGCTCTTATTTGCTTGTTCAGGCTAAGGAGATATTGCTTCCAATTGGGTACCTGTTTCTTCTTGGTCCCGGACAGCAATTTTTCCTTTTGTTATATAGTTTATTTATTGAAGATGTCCACCAGAACCAGATAGGTTTACTCTTCCTTGCAGAGGATGATTTTGTTCTGTCGGGTATTCCTGAATCCATGCATCAGAATAAATATTTGTATAGTACTTTGGTGTAGATTTGGACATTGTTGCCAGTTCCTACGGAGAGCAATGGGGCTGTGAAGCTGGTTATACTATCCCTCAGGAGGTTGTAATCAGCTTTGTACTGTTTTTTGTTTGATTCTAGCTAGTAGGGGGTCAGGAGAAATGGTGACTTCAAAAGTGATTGCTTTATGGTCGGATCTTACAAGAGAGGATGATATCGTAGGGGTGCTGTAGTGATCACTCATGTTGGTTAATACCAAGTCAAAGATATTATCACTTCTTGTGGGGGTATCAGCTAGCTGTTTCAAGGCATTTTCATTGATAAAATCAAGGAATCTCTTAGCATTTGTGTTCTGGCATGAGTAATTTTTCCAATCAATGGTTGGGTAGTTAAAGTCGCCCAGGATCAGGGTAAATTTTTGTACTCCTTGAAGGCTTTTACCAAGGTGCTAGAATTAATAAATTACTTTTGTTCCTGTAGCCTTTTGCATTTTTTTTTTAAGGATTGAATCTTGATAGATTCATTGGTTCATTGGTGTGTACTCAGTATGAAAAAGCAGTTTACAGTTAAGTAATTTAGTAAAAAATGCAATTACAGTAATGAAACACTATCTAGCAATGAAAAATACAGTTAAAGCAGTATAAAACAGTACGCAAATGCAGTGAAACAGTAAAAAAAAAAGCTTTATAACAGTGCAAAATGTAGTAGATTAGCTGTATAACACAATTCTGCTCTTGTAGTCTTAGGGAATTTCTGCTTTGTCCCAGTGAATCACCACTCCACAGCCTAAACAAGCCAAATAGGTCCAGATAGGTGGAATGGGCATCTTGAGTCAAATTTGGGGGCCTGTAGCTAGCTATGATTTGAATAGGGGTCTTGTCAACGATTAACTGCACCTGGAGTGTCTCCTGTGCGTCATACTATTTGACCATCCTGGAGGTGTGTATGTCTTTAAGGCTCCTATTGAATGATCGAAGACAGATTCTTTCGACTGCATCTTGATCGAACTTGAAAGCACAAAAAGGCAAAATAGCAAAATTACATATAAATGAATTCTTTCCCTGGGAAAGAAATCGCTTGGCCGCTTCTGTTACTTTGCCGTTTTCGTGACTGTAGTGAGATCTTGGAGTTGGTATATTTAAGTAGGGCTGTTCACCCCCCACTTTATGTAATGTTTTACAATTTTTTTTTTTTTTGTGGAACAGCAATTTTTTTCCCTTGGAAAAAAATCACTGTTCTAAGCGTTCGAGATTGTAAGCTTTTGGTTACATGGGTTCGATAAATCATTGTTCGCTTTTTTAAGTGTTCGATAATTTAACATAGACCCTATCTTTAATATATATTGAAACTTTATGTCCTTTGGCTTTACTGCCCACAGTTTGAGGTCTGAATGTATGATAGGATGAATAATCAGGTAAGGCCAAGGTGCTCTCCGCAGCTTTGAACCAGGTTTCTGTGACTGCACAAATGTCAGCATCTTAAGGATGAATTGATATTCATAGCATTAAAAACATGAACAGTACTAATTTCATTGGACCTGACAGCATTACTGTTTCCTGCAAAACACAAGGAATCATCTATTGAAAACTGTTAAGTATTCATATTAATGAAATCCCTTACAAGCAGAAATTTTCTACAACTTACAATGCAAACTATATTGAACCCTTGCATAAGAGAGGTGCTACCTTAAACCCTAACACTTAAAAACCTTCCCCCCTCACATGTATTATCTGCAAATGTATGGAGTGTTTAGTAACTTAACTTACACTAAAAGACACTGGTGAGCTTACAGTAGCAGACTTGAATGATATGATTTTGTTAAAGGAAGAGCTTCCATACCTAATCTATCAGCGTTTTCTAAAGAGATGTTAGTAATACTGGCTCAGTCACTGAATACATGCATAAGATACTTAAATTTAAATAAAAAATAAATAAATAAATAAATAAAAAATAAAAAAAATTTGCAGCTCCTCATTAATTTACATTGTTTAATGAGTAAAAAATATTTTTGTATATAAATATAAATAGAAAATTATGGTTTTTGAGATGTGCTGATGGCTGCAAATGGTAAATATAGGTATGTCAGCTAAGTATAATCAATCCCTGGTGCAGTAATAATAAAAATAACACCTAATTCTTAATGCAGTATTACTAAATTTGGAAAACAGGAGGTATATACTTTGATTTCAAAGTTATTGGAGATGACCTAATGGTAAACTATGAAACTGAATATTTATCAATCATTGAAGACTGTAAAATAAGCTTTAATCAGTGTGATGATCAGTGTGTTATGACCAAAGTCAAAAGGTCTTATTGTACAGCACATCCAGTACTTAAAGGTATAACCAGCAGGTCATATGTCATTGCCATCCTATATACATCTGCCTGCTAGTACAGTTTTTTTTTTTTTTTGTCAGTGTCTGTTAAAAAATTGCAAGAACTCAAAACAGGTATACCGAGTGATTTTGAAATGTACCTGCTATGTGATGTCATTATGCCAGGATAAACACCTAATGAAAAATCCTTCCTCCTTTGATCAGAGCATATTTCACATGTATAAATAAATGTTCATGTATTCAAGGCATATTAATTAAAGAAGCCAGGGTAATTACCACTATGGAGTTGCAAGGAAATATGATTAGCAGGATGCATGAATCACGCGTCTATATGAGCAAATACAAATAAAGGGTTTTATATTGACAAGGCATGTCTGAAGAAAGATAAAAGATGCTTTAAAATCATGAGGCATGTAGACTGTTCAAAAATTAGAAACTGGAACTAGAGCTAACCTCTAATGGCATTCTGCCTTTACATTTGATGATGGTAGAAGGTGACTTCTTAACAACAGAAAGATAAACAATTCCTTTTGTTTGTAAATTATGTTTTGAAAATTATAGTGGTTATTCAACTATATGATAATACAGGCCAAAGTATACTTATCACATAGAAGTAAATTTTTGCAAGACTTCTAGAAGAAGACTTCTAAAAGAGGCAATAACAGAAAATAGTCCTCAGTTCTAAGACAGGAATTTGATTATTTTCAGAATCAATGGGAATTCAGACACATCATTTCAAGTTCCAGATTCATCTCAGAGCAATGGAGAAGTAGAAGGTATGGTGCAGTGAGAAAACCTCACTAAATATGTGAGTACTACTTTGACAAACATGTAGTAGTGCAGAGTTTGAATCCCACCATGGATTCCAAAAATAAATTATAGCATGGATTTAAAATCCAAACCAATGACACCAAATATACATCACTAAAAGTTTGGACTCTTGGGGTGACTGACCATAAGAGTTTACTATAATTCCTGGCTCCCAGGATACCACTGTATGTAGACTGAGGTCAGCGTGCCTCAGTGCAATCTTACCAATGGTAATTGAAACTTATTTTGCAAAGAACACAAAAATATCCATAAATGGAAGTAAACAATACCTCTTCAATACCAGCACTCTCTTCTTCAGTTTGTGTGCTGTCAGCCAAAACATTCTGGCAAACTATTAACATAAGTTATTATTTACCATTAATATAAGCAGTCCTTTGAATATTTCAATGGTAGCAATAACATAAGAAGCATTACTTTGAAGAGTAAATGCCTGCATTTAGTTGTGCACCTGCTCAAAATTCATACCCTTAAACATATTAACAAATAAATTAGTCACATACATTTAAAAATACAATTATTTACTTAGAATGAATAAAATAAAGTATGGCACTACAAAAATAAATAGACAATTAACAAATAATAATATTCTTACACAAGGAAGTTAAAAATAATAGCTTTAGACAGGTGACACACAGAAAGTCCTAAGTCTCAGCTGTACTAATCCTTAACTCCTTTGAATAAATACTTTGTTCTTACTTAATTTAGCTTTCAAGATAAGCAACATACTTTTTTGGAAACCTTACAGGCAGTAAAATATAGTTGGCCTCTGTCTATATCTCTGTCTATTTATGCATGCTTCAGCAGAGGAATCCAGCACTGTACCCTTAAGAAGGCAAAGAACTTATTGAATGAACTAACATTCTCCCTCTAATTCTCTCGCCTTTTTTTTTCATGAGCTTCACAGGATTGAATGCGGCTTTAGTTTGAAGTTGGAAGATGCTTCCTATTTCCACTGCTACACACATCTATGGATTGGACTATGTTCATGGAAAAGATTATAGAATTAAAGAAAGAATCTTAAACATCTACAGAAATTGACAGAATTAGTACTAGACATTCCCTCATTAGAGTCAGCAAAATGAATTGGTAATAAAGGCAAAATGGAGTGTCCAAGTAAAGATTTTTTATCCATATTAGAGTTTAAAATGGTAGGCAAGTTCTTCTGAGAGAATGAAACTTGCCAACTGTAAAACAAAACGGTAGGTAAGTTGTTCTCAGAAAGTCCAACTTGCCAACTGTAGAACAATGAATTGCTTCTGAAGTCTATGGTTGTAGCTGATGATAAGATATTGCTGAACCTCTTATCTTAATGTAATCCAGTCATGCTACATCATCTTATAATTTTACGGATGATGTGGGGGGGGGGGGTGCGAGTTCATGCCCATCCTCATGTAAGGTAGGAAGTCTGGCTCACAGCAATAGTAGCATGAAAAGCAATGTGAGTGTCCCACTGCAAATGATGATCCACTTGATCTGGAGGTTGAGCATGAGTAGAAGCACACATGCACCTCCTAGATGCAGCCATAGCAAAGCTTACAAGGCTGCCCACAGTGTGATACTGCATCAGCATCCTCAATATCCTCATCAGCCCCAGATGTGAATCAGGTAGAGAGTGGGGTAGCTATGCATAACTTGGAGACCTGGTGAAGAAGGACAGGAGCTGATGGCAGCTGATGCTCAACTATGAGGTGTAAAAAAAGTATAAAAATCTGTCTTTAAATATTCCAGATTGCTGTTTAGGTGCATTAAAGGGTCTATATTAGAACACTTGAAGTTTCAAAACTTCGAATGTTCTAATACCGACCCCTATTCATCGAAAGCTGAAAACATCGAACATACAGAACAGCAAATTTTTTCCTAGGGAAAAAATTTGCTGTTCCAAAACACATACACACAACACAAGCACACCAAAAAAACAGCAGTCCACACACATACACCTAAAATCTTACACCTAACCCTACACTAAACTATACACGCACCACTAACTATCCACTTACCCTAACCCAAACTCTAACCCTAAGTTCCATCACTATCGCACACTCACCTTACCTGCGTCCCATCCCTAACTCACCTACCCCGCCCTAACCCTCATGTCCACACAATCGCACACTTACCTGACCCGTGCCCTAACCCTAACTCACCTAACCTGCCCTAACCCTCACATCCGCACAATCACACATACCTAACCCATGCCCTAACCCTAACTCACCTAACTCATCCTAACCCTCATGTCCACACAATCGCACACATACCTAACCCGCACCCTAACCCTACCTAACCTAACCCACACTCAATAGCACACTTACCTGAACCCAGCCCGTAACTTTCCACCACAGGGCTGAAAATATCAAAGCAACAGAAATGGACAACCAAATTCTTTCCCTAGGAAAAAAAATTTGGTTTTCTGTTGCTTCGATTTTTTCAGCTTTCGCTGAATAGGGGTCGATATTAGAACATTCGAAGTTTTGAAACTTCGATGTTCTAATATAGACCCGCATTAAATGAGACATAGAAAGATATCCTGCTTTTATATATCATGTTTATATAGTACAGATTTCTCTTTTAAACTAAGGGAAGATATCACATATAGCAACTTGTGATTGCATACTTTTTTAAGGGAGTCAGAGATACTAGAAAAGGTGTGTCATATGATTCCTTGCAAAGAGTTAGTCATTGCAGAGTGTCATACTTTCAAGACTGAAATGCAAACCTATTCACTTCACTATACTTGACAATCTGTAGTCTTTTTTAGATGCAGACATGATATTTCAGACAAATTAATAAAATAATTATCATAAAACAAACTGGAAAAATAAGTCATGCTTATTTAAAGTGACAGTGTCTATACTGTAAAGTTTCATACTCAGCGATAAAACAACTGTTTGAGTGATGACTGAATGTATTCACCTGTAATTAAAATGACAACTATTAACCTGTCTGAAGTTTAAAATGGCAGACATTCATGATCACCTAAGAAATCTTGAAGACATATTCTAAAAGGAAAATCATAAAGAGAGGAAGAATATTATTTCAAAAGCACAATAAATTTACAATAATAGCCAATATAAGTGTGAGCACAATGCCGTGCTACTGGTTACGGGATTGACAAGGATTTAAACATTGTGACTCAGACAGGTAATAAATTTAGTATAATAAGTATCAATCAATAGTTATAGTTGGTAAAGCAATGATCTTAGATCCAGTGTAGTCACAACTGGTAATTTGCAAAAGGTCCTGTAAGTAGCAGCAAATGGAGAATGTGTAATAATTTGAACAACAAAGAGAAATTTTAAGTCTTTCTGGATAAGGAATTATCATAATTCTCATAACTTCAGATTATGCTCACTTTCAAAAACCAATAAAAAGAAATTTAACTCATAAACTGAACTGACTTGTTGAAGTAAAATGTACATGGCACTCCTATAGACAACATCACATGGAATGGATCCCAAAAAAGAACAAATCCATTAGCAGTTTATACAACAGTGGATGCATACTGATGGAAACTTAATATTTTCAAGTTAAGCAAGAATCCGCCACATAACGCAAGCACTCAGGTCTCTCAACAGCAGGTACAAGTACGACTCAGTCATTGTCCATGCTGGTGTGAACGACCTGAGACGTACCTCCCTGGACTACATGAAAAGAGACATAGAGGAGCTCTCTGATTATGTAGCCCAGGCAGGTATGACCCTGACCTTGAGCAGTATCCTACCTTCACCAAGAATGATGCCACAATACAGAGACAAGATGATCAGCTTTAATAATTGGCTTAAACTCTGGTGTCATTCAAAGGGGATCCAATGTCTGTCTGCCTGGGATGACATGCTGGACAAGCCACGCTGCTTCGCAAGGGACGGCTTGCACCTGTCACCCCTGGGCTTCCGGATATTGGCAAAGGCTCTTGCCACCCCATAGTGCCTTTTTAGGCAAGGCTCAAATTCTAAACCTACCACCCTAGAACACAAAAAAGGAAAAAACTAAGGGTAATGCTGCTCAATGCCAGAAGTCTCAACCTCAAGATGCACGCACTCGAAGCCCTTCTCAGTATGGAGAACATCGATGTCTGTGCTGTGACTGAAACCTGGTTCAAGGCTCCTGAGAGCACCCCGGCACTATCAGGTTTTACCTCATATCATGCGTTCCGGCCCCAAAATCCGGACAACACCAAGAAAGGAGGGGGGGTGTCCATATTCATCAAGGACACCCACACCTCAAGGTTGGTGGCAATGCCCGATGCATTGGAGACCATCCAGGTGCAATTAACCATAGGCAAGACTGCTCTGCAATTTGTAGCATGTTACAGGCCACCCTCTCAAACTCAGGAACCTCACATAGCTTTCCTGAAAACACTGGAGGGGATAAATGTATCTCCAAACACCATCATACTAGGTGATTTCAACTATCCGAATATAGACTGGGATCACTACTCAAGCCCCAACACTCTAGCCCAAAGGTTCCTAGAGTTCATAAACTCAAATGCCATGGAACAACTAGTCACCATCCCCACAAGAGGAGAAAACATACTAGATCTCATCATCATGAACATGGAGTCACAATGTTCAACACCGGAAATATACCCCTCACTGGTGAGATCAGATCATAAACTAATCTCACTGGAAGTCCACATCCCGCCCCCACCCCAGATAAAAAAGACCACAGTGAAGAACTTCTGAAAAGCCGACTTCACACTTCTAAAGACTAGAGTGGTCTCTTTCAAGGCCCCTGAACCTGCGGAAACCATTACTCAAGCCGCTGAATCACTTACAAATGCCTTCTACCAGCACCTACAGGAATGCATGGATCAGGCAATCCCAAACAAAACAAAGACTCTTTGTACCAAAGGCAAGTGTCCAGTCTGGTGGACCCCAGCCATAAACAAGCTCTACAACAAAAGGAGGAAGCTACTACAAGATAGAGCAAAATCCTTAAAAGGGAAGACACCCTTGATCATTATAAGTAAAAAACTAAGATCTCTCATAAAATCATCCAAGGCAAATTTTGAGAGAAAAGTCGCTAAGGACTCAAAAGACAATCATAAGGCCTTCTTTAGCTATGTTAGAAACCTGGCAGGAAACTTCCAGATATGCTCAGAATTAGTTCAAAATGATGTAAAAATCACTGAACCTACAGACATTGCCAACATACTGGCTGACAGGTTCAGTGCAAATTCCCCCCCCAAAAGGAGAGATATCTATACCAGAGGATTGTAGCCCCCCAAACATCTCAAACATTCAGGTAAGAACTGCTCTCTCCAAGGCGAAAAACACAGCATCCATGGGACCAGATAGTGTCCCCGGTTGTGTGCTCCACGAACTCAATGAGGAATTAAACCCGCAGTTAGGGCAGCTGTTTAATCTTAGCCTCACCTCAGGATACGTACCCAAGGAGTGGCGTACGGCAACTGTGGTCCCACTTCACAAAGGCGGTGCCTCCACCGACCCTGGAAATTACCGTCCCATCAGCTTGACAAGCCTGGTCTGCAAAGCTATGGAGAGGATCATAATGGAACTCATAAATAAAGACATAGGGGACTTGCAAACATTGGATCCAACCCAGTTTAGCTTTGTCAAAGGCAGATCATGCCTTTTAAACTTGGTTGACTTTTTCGAAACAGTCACCAAGTCCATTGATGAGGGCAAGGCAGTCCACACAGCCTACCTTGACCTGGCAAAGGCTTTCGACACAATACCCTACTCAGGTATTATTGAAAAACTCACCAGCTTAAATGTAAACCCATACGTCACAAGATGGGTTGCAAACTGGCTAAGTGACAGAACCCACAGGGTCAGAGTTGCTGGCACCATGTCAGACTCAAAGCCTGTCATAAGTGGTGTCCCACAGGGCTCAGTCTTGGGCCCACTCTTGTTCGGCATCTACTTTTCAGAAGTACAAGCAAACACAGGAGGATTATGGCTGACAAAGTTTGCAGATGATTGCAAACTGGGCGCCATAGTCGAGAACACATCAGACATAGATATCCTTCAGAAGGGTCTTATAGAAACAGATAACTGGTGCCAGAGCCATGGCCTAAAGTTAAATGCCAAAAAATGCATAGTCATACCCTTCGGGAAAAACAAGGTTACCCCTAGCTACCATATAGGTGGCAATCCACTAAGCACAGAAGAGGTTATCAGGGATCTGGGGACCAAGGTTAACAGTAACCTTTCGTTTGACACTCACGTTGCCAAAGTAGTTAGGAAGACCTTCTACATTGCCCACCTGATCATGAAGGGATTCACATCTAGATCAAGGGAGGTCATCGTTCCCCTGTACTCATCACTCATCAGACCAATGATTGAGTACAATGCCCCATTCGGAATGTATCTGACCCGACACCTGCTGCAATTGGAAAGGCCCCAAATGTTCCTCACCAAAAGGATAAAGGGTCTCAAAAATATGTCTTATGCTGCCCGACTGAAGGAACTCCAGCTCTATTCAGTCACTTACCGTCTGCTCAGAGGTGACCTGTGCCTAACATAGAAGGCCATGTCCAACCCGGAATTGATGAACATGCTTCACCTCAAAAAATCTAAATCCATCAGAACTACAAGGGCAAGAGACTTAAACCTTAACACGGTTATTAATAGGACGTGCTGGAGGGCCAGATTCATCACCCAGAGACTCCCTATGCTGTGGAACAAAATCCCAGTACATGTGAGGCAGAGCACCTCGCTGGCTTTGTTCAAGAGAAATCTTGACCAATGGATGGGAAATCGCAGGTATACCCCAGGGATTACCTCAATGTCAGTGCTTGACAGAGGCACAGCAAAATAATGGGCATAGTATCCTTCAAACTAAAGGGGTGGCGAAAGCCACAAAACTCTGGGCTAGGCTTATAAATGCTCTTGGGCAGATAGCCTAGTATGAACCTATGAACCTATGAACAACGTACCAGTATAAGAAAATGAATTGGCAGATTTGTAGAAATTGATAAAACTCAAAAAATCCTGGTAGAATCAACAGACATTGAACTGTTAGATAATTTTCATAAAACATGGAAACCACAGAAAAACTTGAGAGCAAACAGCCACCATAAGCATTATGTAATATAGAGCTCCAAGCAATTATATTTGTAAAATGTATACCAGCTGGTACGCTTAATAAGAGAGCAGACGCCTTTCATGGTAATTCATTAAAGCTGGCTATGATATAATTACATACCACGCAACACAGTTAGAAAACCTCATGACAAGTAACTTAGTTATTTTATTTTAGGTAAAGAAAAGCAGGGAGATAGTAAAACAGGTTTCTTTCAGAAACTGGTGACAACTAAATCAATGTTCACAGTACCTAAGACTGTTGCTGATTCAATTACAGTTAGGAAAAGGAAGTTCAGCTGTAGGAGAATTATTTTCAGGATCACATATAAAATTGTCAAAAGAAAGCAAATGAAGAGTGTGAAAATAGCCTGACTTTCCACCAAAGCTAGTGACCCAAAACTAATGGGATAAGAATGTTCAGTTGGAGATAAGCCACCGAAGTTTAGAAAGCAAATACAGTGCACAGCTTAAAGCAGATTCAAGGCAGACCAAACTGGAAACACTTCAAAGGAAGAGATAACAACACAAACACCCAGGTAGGCAACTTCTATGACCTTCCAACCATCACATTCATCCACATGGACATTGATATTCTACTTTTATGGGGAATAATATTGGTACTGCTGGAGAATTGAAAAAAAATGTAGTTTTCATTAAATTAGTCATTTTAGGCAAGAACACTCATTCATTGTAACATGTATTTCTTCTCAGAGTTATTACTTATAATGCTGTAATCTTGTTTAATGACAGTTATGCTCCTATAGTCTCTTAAATATATATGAGTGTGTGTATGTGCGTGTGTGTGCGTGTGTGTGTGTGTGTGTGTGTGTGTGTGTGTGTGTGTGTGCGTGTGTGTGTGCGTGTGTGTGTGTGCACGTGTGTGCACATGTGCGTGTGCGTGTGCATGTGTGTGTGTGTGTGTGTGCATGTGTGTGTGTGCGTGTGTGTGTGTGTGCGTGTGTGTGTGTGTGTGTGTGTGTGTGTGTGTGTGTGTGTGTGTGTGTGTGTGTGTTTGTGCGAGCGCATATGCGAGCAAAATAAAATTATCATGAAAATCACAATAATGTTTACAAATTACACTTTTATAATTCCAGGATTTCTTCTCATGAAAAATGGAATGTCATTTTTTGAGAACATCAAATTAAAGTCTTGGCTCATCCATCTCATTCAGATGTTGAAGAGATTTTGCTTCTGATAAATGTCAGTCTTTTGTTTTATCTTATCTTTCTCTCTCAGTAGGTTCATAGGTGGTTACTGGGCTATTGACTGGGCTATTGACCCAGAGGTCTTTATAAGCCAAGCTGTGTGTACCCGATATAATACTAGAGAAACCCAATATAAAGAATCTTGCCTAAACATGAGATCTTAGTTAGCAATGACTGCCCATATCTAGGATTGTCATATCTTAAATCCCTAGCTGGAATTTATGGTTTCCCATCCAGTCATCCAGGCTGCAATTAAACAGGATTATAGTGGGGCTTTGTTTGATGTGAATTGGTAGCCTCTTCCAGAGGAGTGGCCACCTCTGAGAGACATATCTGCCTCTCCAGCAGGTCCTATTTATGTTTTAGGACAGTTTAAGGTCCCTGGAGCTGGTGACCCTTGTCCCATTTGACTTGCAGATTTGCAGCATCTCCATTAGGTTCGGATCAGAGATTGCTCTGTAGGCCAGGCACAAGTCTCCTCTAAGTAGTCTGTACTCTACTGAGTACAGTGACAGTGACTTTAGTCTGTCAATGTATCTATGACATGTGCTGGAGACCCTGAATTTTCTTGGTTACAAATCTCTGAGGTCTCTCAAGCTGTTGTGGGTGCCTGGTAAGGTACAAATCAAAGGGATCATTGTACTCAATTACTGGCCTGATGAGGATCAAGTACATGGGTGTTATGACCTCTTTCGCTTTTGAGGCAATGCCTTTGCTATTGAGGTGTGCAACATAGAATGTCTTCCTTTCCACAGTAGACATGTGGTGGCCAAAGTTTAGGCTACAGTGAAATTGCATTCCCAAGTCTCTCACTACTGAGTTGTTACTTCGGGTATTATTATTTATATGATAGTCTGTAGGGATATCATTTTTAACAAACGGGGTGATAATGCAATTTTAGCACTGAGTTTGAGTCCATGGCTATGGCACTAATCACTGGTTTGTATAAGTCCTCCTTGAAGTACATTGACATTGTTTGGGGATTCAATAATTGCACCTAATTTGCAGTCATCAACAAACTTAGTCAGCTATAGCCCCTCTGTTTTGACCTGAATTTTTGAGAAGTATATTCCAAACAATAGGGGGCCCAACACTGACCCCTCTGGAACTTCACTGGTGACAGGTCTGCTAGATGAGGTAAAGTCCCCAACTTTGACTGAGTGTGATCTGTCAGTGAGCCAGTTAGCAACCCACCTGATAACATAAGGGTTGATATTCAACTGGGAGAGTTTATCAATGATGCCAAAATCTGGGATCGTGTCAAAGGCCTTGGCTAAGTCAAGGTAGGCTGTATGCACAGATCTGCCTTCATCTATGGCTCTGGTGATGTTTCCAAGGAGGACACCAGGTTTAACAGGCATGATATGGCTTTGACAAAACCAAATTGTCAGATCAAGGGTTTGGAGTTCACCTATATCCTTATTTATGAGGTCCATGATGATTTGTTCCATGGCCTTACAGATAAGGCTAGTTAAGCTTATATGTCTGTAGTTCCCAGGGTCTGTTGCTGAACCCCCTTTATGGAGGGGAATGATGGTTGCTGTTTTCCATTCAACAGGGACAAAACCAGGCTGTGGTTGAAGAGAGTACCTAATGGCATTGCTAACTAATGTTTTAGACTATTTAAAATGCAACCTGGGATGACACCCATCCAATAGAGGCTGTGTTTTTGGCCTTGGAGAGAGCATTAATGACTTGCTGTTTGAAAATGCTAGGTGGGGGATGATGCAGAGAGAATACTTTGTGGAATGTTTGGAGGGGACAGGGGGGTGAAATTTTTGCCAAACCTGTCAGCTAATAAGTTAGCTACTTTTGCAGACTCAGTGTATGTGATGCCATCCACAGCTAGTTCAGCATGTCTGTGTCCTACATTTTAATTATGGATATAGCTGAATTATGCCTTGGTTATCGTTAGCTATGGTTGCTAACTTTGTTGAAGTTGCCCTTAGAGGATTTTACAAGTTGTCTTATTTGTTTGTTCAAGCAGAGGAGGGTTTTCTTTCAGTGCTGGGACCTCTCTTTTTTATTCTTACACAGCAACTTCTTCCTCTTGCTATATAACTTATTAATGCTAGATGTCCACCATGGAGATTTGTTTTTTTCTTGAGCATCTTCTTTTGATCCTATCAGGTGAAGCCATGTCAATACATTTGTTTAAGTGTTTGTACAAGGCATTTCTGTATACCTTAGTATAGTTGTCAATGCTACCTGTGGGAACAAGCACTTGGGAATTACTTATGTCATCCCTTAGGAGGGTAAATTTAATGTTGCTGAAATTTGTAACCTGATTTCACCTAATATGTGTTCAGGTATTATAGCTACCTCAAATGTGACTGATTTGTGATCAGACTGAACCTGTGAGGGTCCTATACTTGTGGTGGTGCAATGGTCACCCATGTTGGTGAGGACCAGCTCATGAATATTTAAGGCCCTAGTGTTAACAAAGTCCAGGATCCTTTGAGCGAGCATGTTGGTGCTCATATAGGTTTCCCAGTCAATGGAGGGAATAGTTAAAATCACCTATGACTAGAGTCTTTGGTTGTAATTTGTTTGACTCAAGTAGGTCCAAATAAGCAGTGTGGGTATCTTGGTTCATTGAAGAGAACCTATAGCTAACAAAAACTTGAAGGGGGGGGGGTCTTACTCACAGTTTGTTGAGCTTGGAGTAACTCTACGGAGTTTTCCTGTCTAACCAGTCTACAGGTGTATTTATGTTTCATTAAGTTAGAAAATCCTACTCCTTTGGTTTTCACATGTTCATTTTGTGGTCTGAAAGCGTGGAAGATATTGTAGCCTTGCAAGGCCAGGGTACTCTCTGCAGCCCTGAACCAAGTTTCTGTCACTGCACATACGTCAACATCCTCGAAGGAGGGAGTGCTTCTACACAGGGCAGTTACTGATTTAAACTCCTGGTGTTTAGCAACATAACCTTTAATTTATTTGTGAATGATATTTCACATCAGAAATTTTGTTCTTGAGACCTTGTCTAAAAAGGCACTATGGGAGAGGCAAGTGCCTTAGCCAGAAACAGAAAACCTAGAGGTGACAGGTGAAGACCATTTCTGGCAAAGCAAGCATGGTCTATCAATCATACCATCCCAGGCTGAGAGGAACTGGATCCCCTTAGAAAGACACCAGAAACTAAGTGAATTGTTGAAGTCAATCATTTTTTTTTTTGTTTATATTGTGGTATCATCCTAGGTGAGGGTAAAATACTACTCAAGGCTAGGGACATGCATGCCTGGGACACATATTCATAGAGCTCAATCATGTCTCTCTTCATATAGTCCAGTGAAGTATGTCTGAAGTCATTCACACCAACATGAATTATGACAGAGTCATAACAGTATTTGTTGCTGAGAGACTTGAGTGCATGTGTGATCTGATGGATGCTGGTCCCCGATAGACAGCTGACCATAACCTTCTCCTTGTCCAGACTGGTGAGTGGGACATCTATGTATCTCACAATGGAGTCACCTATGACTAAAAAAATTGGTTTAGATGTGCTTTGCCTTAGGGGCTTATTCAGTGAGACACTGGTGCTTGTGTTTGTATATGTACTGAGTGCTGTAGGTGCTGTATTAGATGTAGCATGTTTGTGTTTGGAAGGTTGCTGATAATTAAGCAGGCTTCTGGTGAGTACCTCTGCATATGATGGTTTATGTGTTGAGTGCATGGTTTGCGTAGAAGTGTAGTATTTGAGCTGACAACCTGTTCAGTGTTATTGTTCTGTGTGCAAGACAGCAAGAATCCCAGATTCTTAGTGTAGATGCATCTCTCACAAATTGTACTTGGGTTATTTAGGAGTAGAGAGTTATCAGTGTACATGAGACAGTTGCTACACTGTCTCAGTATACCCATGTCAATCAGGCTGGTAGGAGAAATGGATGGAAACTGACCATCTATAATGCAAGGCTAAATCCTGTTTTCGCAGTGGGGAGAGAAAATGGAGGGGTGTGGTACAACTGGGTGATCTAAACAGGGTCTATATTAATGGGGTGCTCTATAAATGTTCTATACTAGCGGACATTTTCTAGATGGTATGAGACTATTGTAGATTTGGTTGTTTTGGGAAAGTTTAAGGGGCAAAAGAGCAACTGAGGTGCTCTCTGAGCAGCTAAGTGCAATTTAAAGACTTCTTAGCTGCATAACGGGCAGCTACTAAGAGAAAATTTATCTACTGATATTTTTGCATCTATAACCAACAGTGGTTACCCCCATTGCACAGTACTGTGTGATGGTGCACAGAAGTGTGCTACGCATAAACAGATGAACAGAGCAGAGCAGTGGCTGGTCATCTAACTCTGTGGCACTGTTAAAATAAGTGCAAATGTATGTAGCAACAGTGAGCTAAGTGAATGAAATGATTTAACCAGCAACAAGTCTCCAAACTGAGCCCTGTGCCAGCAACCTTCAACCAGATGAGTCCTAACTGCACTCTCCTGCCACAAGGAGGGCCCTCTCCAACAAACGATAGCCTGGTTTACTGCTCACTTTAACAAACAGAAACAGATTCAGCAGGTCTGAATCTAGGCTATGCTACAGCAGACAAAACGTGCAACAAATCAGCAAGAACAGTTTTAAAAAATCAGCAATATAGCAAAAATACAGTTTAAAAGTTCAGAATACAGTATAAAATTGTAATATGGTTAGTAGACTGCATTAGATTCCTTGGATTGCACTGATGAGCACAGCAGAGCAGTGGAAGGTCGCCTAACTGTTTGGAGCTGTGTTTATGACAGTGAGCAAATTGAATTGAATGATTTACCTAATACAAAAAGCTCAAAACTGAGTCTTGTGCCAGCAACCTTCTCTAACAAAAGATAGCCTGGTTTAGTGCTCAATTTAACAAACATAACCAGATTCAGCAGGTCTGAATCTAGTCTATGCTACAGCAGACAAAATGTGCAACAAATCGGCAAGAACAGTTTTAAAAAATCAGCAATACAGCAAAAATGCAATTTAAAAGTTCAAAATACAGTATGAAATTGTAATTATGGTTAGAAGAATGCAAGAGAGTCTTTGGATTTCACAGATGAATGCAGCAGAGTAATGGCTGATCACCACTGCTCTGCTGTATAGTATCATATCATCTCATTCTGGACTGACCTACCTGCTATTTCTGTAGACAAATCAATCAGCTTCACCAGACCCATGGTGATTATCTGAACTCTTATCATTTACAAAAGGGTAGGACATTCAAGAAGCCACCCAGAAAGATTTTTAAGGTTTCTCAACTAAGGATAAGGCTCATTTTTTTCACTGGCATCAATGTGTAGTCTCAGTGATGTCAGTCTTCACTAGGCCTTCAAGTGTTGTTCCCTGCATTGGTATTTATTTAATTATCAGCACCTGGTCCCATGCCCTTTTGGGACATTCTGCTATAAAGATCAAAAGAGATTAATCCAATAAACAGACTGAAAGTATCAAAACATTTGAAAGAAGATAGCCATGCTCTTGTGTAATAAAATTATCAGCTCTCAAATAGCCATGGTGGCAAAATGAATAATGAGTATATCTAATTCCTGAGAACGTTTAAGTCTATTGTCGAATCCAATGAGATATGACAATAAGTAAAGACTATGGTAAATGTCAAAGAAAGTGATATTAAATATTTTCATATGGGGAAAGTTATGTCTACCTCAGAGAATTTGCATATCTTGTTGTATGCATCACTTTTGTACATTCAGTCTGAATAAGCAGGTCATGAACTAGAAGTTGCCATCATGTTTCTGTTACATATTGAGGTTGTTGGTGATCTTATATTACATGGGACAGTATTTCCACAGAAGTGAAGACATAGCTGTTGAAATAAATAAATATATTTGTTTTCAAGTGTATACATTTGGAAATATCAAAATATAATTTAGAGTGTCAAAATGCTCAGATTGAAACTGTTATGTATTCTGTTGCTGCAAGGTACCTTAGAAAAAAAATGGAGGTTGCAGGTCCAGACGTTTGATTTATTCTTTGCTGTGAACAGAATAGCCAAGACAACTGATTAGACACATTATGCCCCTGGAGAAAGAGATTTGAAAATATTTGCATTTATAAATATTTTATTTATTTTTATAATTAATTAAAACTAGATGTATTAAATGCAAAAAGAAATGAGCTCCCATGCAAAATATTATCCCACTACAAATGCTGTATTAGGAGAAGTCCTTAATGCCAAAAGTACCACCCATTTATCTCCCCTTAATTCCTTTATCTGCTAGGCCATTTCTTTATTTTAGAAAGCCATTATTAATCAGATAGGGAACGTTTGAGAATTTTTTTTCAATATTTATCACAGGGAGAATTTTTTTTTGACCAAACATTATAAAAACACAATAGTTCATCTCAAAGATACGTCTTTCAGCTATTATGCACAAAATAATGAATATTACTTGTTGTTTCTGCTGTTCTTAGATCATACTTATGGGGCCTAAGATACAATATTGTCAGAAGATAGAGTATTTGAATAATCATTTTCTATGCTTGGAGCCTCCATTTCTGGATATAAAGTCATTCCCATCAACAATGCGAGCATATGTCAAAGACTGTAGTCATGTCAGGACACAGGACTAGGTGATACATGCATATAGTTTATAATGATACCATTAGCAAGCTTTGTGGATGACATTTATTTATATAACACAGTTTCCTTGTTATTTCATATTTTTTTGAATTTAGACATCTTTACTTCTTGTGATATTAGTCAAATTTGAAAAATGTTCTTTTTCTTTTTCTAATTGCTGAGCATCTGCAGGTTTAGCTTGAGGTAAACATTCTAATGAGATTTGATATTTTCATGATATTAGCTTATTTTTCTTTAAATTCTACTGGTTTAGTGTTCATTTATTGTTTGGGATTATCATATCATTTAGTATTTGAAAATCTTTCTTTATTACTAGCCTATTTATTATAGAAATTACTCACAAGTTGTATATTTTAAATCTAACAAGAATCTTTATTGTGATACAAGATCTATTACATTTTTAAATTTGTGTTTTTAGCATGGGAATGGATATTATTGAAAACAATGGAAGAGATAGACAATTTAAGAATTAGGGAGAGTTATTTCATGTTCTTAAAATAAATTTTTGTAAGCCCATGTCAACCTTATAATTTTCTGTCAACTGTTGATTTTAACTGAAATTGTCAATTGTGTATGACATTTAAAGTGGTTAAATTTATTGTTATATTCAAAATGTTCAAAAAAATTACAGTTTTTTATATTAATTAAAATTACTTTTATTACATATAGTTCAGTACCTGGGAGTCTAAGTCCTAAACTTTGGTTGGACTTTATGTATTTATTCATTCATTTACTTATTTATTTATATTTCTTATCTAGGTTAGCGCATTAATCTTCGTGGACATTTTTCAGACTCATCTAGGGACTACTTTCTGGATAGGTGACTTGCTCAGAGTAACACAGTAGGAACCTTTCTGAGACTTTCATATAGAATTCATGGCTTGTGCCCTCCCCACAAAAATTCTATCCACTGCTTTTTAATATTTTTATCGTTTTTGTAGTTAGGAGCATGAATCTGTTTCTTGAAAAGAATAACTATTTTGTAAGTAGTGGCATTTTGTCTCATTTATGCTTAGACCTCCGATCATTTTCTTTTCTGTTTTATGCTGGTAGAATTAATCGAGTTGGTTGACTTTCCTAATTCAAGCTTGCAGCACACAATGCTTTTGTTTTGCAGTAAGTTAATCACGGTACTAACCTTGCAGTATTATGTCCTGCAATTAAACCAGTTAAATGTGAGAAAATTATTTTATCTTGACAAGTAACACAAGAAGCAACTTTTCTTATTCAGTTTAAAACATTTTCTTAGAATTTCTGCTCTGGCCTCTAAGCAATAGTAGTCCAATCTGCAAACTGTCAGAAATGTAACACCTTATAAACTAGCTACTAAAAACTGTTAACAATTTAGTTTATAAATTAAGATGTTTGCATTCATGTACTTTTTTATTTAAACTAATGTAGGATATTATTAGCATATGTGAGCTAGAAATGGAGTAAAGGTATATTTGATTTGCTCGATGTATTGTATTCTGTAGACATCGTATTATTACCTCCTTGCTTTTGTGATATTTGTTAATAAATTCCATGTGTTTCTGTTGCTTTTCAGATATTGCGTTTGGATTCTTCCAATATGCAATCCAAAGTCTGATTTCATTAACAGAAAGAAGCAAATTTTACACTTTTAATCCTTAGAAAATAGTTTCTTCCACTGACAGCTCTTATAATTATATGTACTATGTTGCCAACAAATAAACTCCTTGACTTTCTTGATTTTGACAAGAATGTAGGAGAAACTTTCCAGATCAATGGTTAATATTGAATGAAATTATTCTCTGTCCTCCTGCATGCATACAGTCTGAAAATTATAACACGTATCTCTTATATCACTATCTATATAATCATCATGTATGAATTTCTTCTTCATTACTATATCTTTTCCTGAAGTAGTTTAATCTTATTATGGAAAAAACGAACAAGCAAATGAATCTGTCTAGTTCCAACCTCACCACCATGGCTGTTAAGGAAAAAAAAAAAACAGAGAAACTGATGGTCTTAATACTTCATTGATGAGTTCAGTCACAATAATTTCCAAAAAATCATGAAACCCAGTTAGTGTTTCAAAGCAACAAACCTTTATTCATCACAGACAAGCAATGCTCAGTAACAAAAAAATCAGAAATATTTAAACAATGTTAAACATATCAGCTTTTATACACTTAGAAGTATGTATGGAAAATATACACATTGTTTAATTTTAAACCAGCTTGTTCATGGCAAACAATATAAACAGGGCTGTAAAAGTGTATTTTAGAACAGCAAGTACCCACCCTCACACACTATTATTGATTAGATCAAACTAAATCTAGTTAAGGAAAACACTACCTATCTAGTGTCTTCCTTAACTAGATTTAGTTTGATCTAATCAGTAGCACTGTAACTAAGTAACATTTGTCTTTATAAGGTGCATTCCAAAAGATATAATTCATGTTCTAGTGCAGTTATTATTGAATACAGCAATAAGAACCTGACTACAACCTTTCAAAACAAAATAATAAAATTATTTACTTCTGGAAATAAGATAAAGCAATACAGTTTGAAAATGAAATGTTCAGATAAATATGTTCTTGCACAAAAGCATAACATACAATTTTTAAACACAAAGATGGCTAGCTGATTCTACAATTAACTGAAGATATGTGGGACCTCTCTCTTGTTTTTATGTCCATTTAGCAGTTGCAAAAAATTAAAGATGAAACTCATAGGCAGCTAACTATCTTAAGAGAGGCAACTTGTCGGTTTTCACATCTGCAATTCACTGCACACTTCATGATGATTGCATAGATTGACACAATTACGGAGCTAATTGTGAAAAAGAAAGAGTGGATTTACTCCAGGAAGTTGCAGACAGAGATCTTGGTATGAGTCAGTAATGGGAAATGTTGAGTTAGCAGAATCCTTTTAGTCAGACCCCCTTCCAGTATTAGATGAAGAGATCCTAACCCTTTGTTTCCCGCTGGTTTACCATTATAAGTCTAAATAATGTCCCTCAAAGTTGCTTAGACACCCAGAAAGTTCTAGCTTAAATAAGGTGACATTTTTCTTGGTAAGATGTAGCAGTCTAATGAGCCCAAACATTTTCACTTTCACAGCTCCACTGCATTTCTGTAAAAAAAAAAAAAAAAAAAAAAAAAAAAAAAACATTTAAATATCTTACATAGATTTTATGATTTCCCATCTTTGCTGCATCTTTACTGAAAAAAAAAAAAAAATAGAAGCAGATTTTATGCAATGGTTTACAATTTTATCTTTGTTGCAACTTGATTTGAAAAAAAAAGTTGCAATTTTTATAGCTTGTTTTTAAAATTTACACCTTTTTTCTATCTTAACTAAAAAAAAAACACATTTTTGCATAGCTGGTTTGTTTTTTTGCATCCTTGCCATTGTAGTGTTTTTTTGCTAGAATTGACAAAACAAGTGGGAAGTGCAATTACTGCATTAAAGTCTATGTTGTTGAAAAAAAGGATAAGTAATTCGAGAGAATCTTGTGCAGAAAACATTACTGATCAATACTGTTGAGTGCAGTCACTGGCATGTACTGCTGTGCTTTGTCAAGGACGTACTTACAATTTCCTGAGAAGGAGCAATCTTGAAATTGATATATGTATGTTGTCAAATTGTCATATTTTCAAACCTCACATCATTAAACTGCTAACTCATCATCTAACTGTTAACAGTTTGGGAAAAAAAACTACATATTTTTTGCAGGTAGGCACCGCATCCTCTGCTAATTGTATATGACACCTCATAGATCACACTACAGTGGATCTATGGCAAATTTCCCAAATCCCACTGTAACACAATGTCACTCAAAAAAGCCAGTAGAGCTGATTTGCAATCAGCTGTACCAGCTTCTTCCACCATCTGATGTAATAAAGCATTGATCAGACCTTAGTAACCCATATATATGGATCTATTGCACATAATCAAGTGGCTGGTACATCAAAACCCACAACATTGTGCCCAAAACATCAATACTGAAAATCATCAACAGCAAAACAAACACATCCAATATACATTGTTTTGCAGAGGAGCAAACCCTCTCCACCCCTCAAGTGGTGGGGCTAAACCCACAAATCACCTGCTAGGTAGATACCAACTATTTAAGATCACTCCAGAGATGGGAAAGGGCCATAACCCACTCCCTGCTCTACTGCAATCTCACAGTTTTAGACAACCACCTACCACCACACTTCATTGTTTGAAGTGTCAGTGGTTTGGGCTAAGTTCTGTGGATTTTGACATTCTGGCCACTTGATAATCTGAAATAGACTGACAGATAAAAAATACATACATATACCCACACCCACACACACACACACACACACACACACACACACACCCACACACACCCACACACACACACACACACACACACACACACACACACACACACACACACACACACACACACACACACACAAACCAGTTGTGGAAGCATGGGGATGTAACAAAAAGGTATCTGTAGTCCAGTGCAGTCACTCATTTATTATCAAAGTCCTGTGTGTTTAGTGCAACCAAATTAATAGACTGTCAAGGAGCCTGCTTAGTATTATTGTACAGAGCTCTAGCTAGGTGAATTAATAACCTAGGCAATCCCATAAAGTGTGGCCCTTCACTCTAGAACCTTGCTACAGTTGCTAACATATCCATGTTAAAAGAAAATCATTTAGTCAGCTGAGATCTCAACCACGACTGATGGAATGGCTTCTAATATTGCACTTGAGCCAATCCAACCAACAAATGCTATCACACCACTGAGGCGCATGAACCGATTGGCAACTATTCTACACTGCTGATCATGTCCTCTAAGAGATTTACCCCAAGGCATCCATACTCTATCCTAATGTTGCTACAGTGCTGATATCATATCTGACAATAGTCCAAAATGCAGAAATCAGGACATCAGAACATTTGCGCATTAGTGAAAATTCAAACATAACATTCATTTTCTCACTGTCCACACTCAAATGCTTTAAGGCTTATCTGCTCACAATGTTGCAACAACTCAACCTTCATTGGTAGAAAGTTGAAGAACAAATTCCCTGCGTCTAACTATAACAATGATGCCCGCTAGTCAATAAAAAATCAAGGAACTGGTAGGTAGAAATTGGCAGGGACAGAAATAGTCCTGTATGACAGACTGCAGAAAACAACTAGATTTACGGGCTGTAGAAAGAGTAAGAATTAAAAAGCTACAAGAACATTTTCTGCATGAAACAGAAGGTGTTGGTGAAGAAATTGAATCAAGATCCCATGTTGCCTAGGGAGAAGATGGTAAAGTGTACAGAGGGGACCGAGGGCATTTGCATTAGAGAGATACAGAGAAAGTCAAAAAAGAGTCATGGTCAAGTGTCCTAACTAGGTGATATCAATACAAAGTAGATCCTTAGAAAACCATGATACTGAAGAGCTGCAGAGAGAGATTCCCTTACTTATATCTACAAGAAAATCTGTAGTGCAGCAATAAACTGTCCCACAAAGATGAGATGTCTGGAGACGATATTCCCATTAAATTGTCTAGACTTGGTAGACTACTGCATGAAACCTAATGATAAATAGAAATCTTCAGAGTCAATCATGATATGAGAGACTTAAAAGTTTAACTTACTGAAATGTTTATGTATAAGTACAAAGAACCTTGTTTGTTGCAAAACATAAAAATAAAAAAAATTAAACCCAAGATATGTTTTATGTACATTTAAAGCTAATTTAGAAATAAAAAGCAGTGTATGGCATTGTAGACTTACCAAAAGCATTTATATAAACTGAAACAAACAGATAATGTGCATATACAGTAAATAAAATGTTGACAGTTGGGTCTTTTGGTTATTTTCAGTAGATATCGCTCAACAGAATCAGATTGTCGACATGTTTTTGACATTAACAGTCTCCTGATAAAAAGCAATGTCTTTCAGCTTCTCACATTAGGGGTCACCACACTGGATCAGCAGTCAGCAGATTGATAGTGGACAATATTATTTCCCCAGGGATTATGCAGTTTAGGAGCTAGCAGATATAATTATCAGAAGAGTGTGCGGGGTGTCAGAGGGCTTGTTCCCCTCTACAAAAACACTTGTCTGGTTAGTCTGCTTTTGGGGAATGCACAGAAAACATGCACTACATATCAAAATTATGTATTACAATGTTTTTACATCTACATAACTCACATTGAAATCATGATCATTCAGTAAGTCATATTACATCCATATGGGTATATACATAATGATTGCTCTGCAAATTATCACAGCAAGCAATGCTCACTGACAAAAATTCAGAAGCACACACATTCACAATAATAAAACATACTTGTACCAAGTAATATAAAAGGGATTTAAAACAAGAAATACATTATTTATTTATTTGATAGGGTTGCAAGCTCCACATGCGCCCCCATTTGGGAGGCTGTGCCCCACCACACCACCTGCTACATTTGCATTTGCAGAGCTTATTGCGAATTCATCAGTATTACAGTAATCTTGGACTGGCACCTTCTGTCAGCTCATCTGTTGACACAATGGTATTGACAGGTCAGTTGTCAGACATAAACTTGTTGATCAACATGGAACACCCATATATATATATATATATATATATATATATATATATATATGGAGATAGAGATATTTGTAACTGTGTCTATGTGTCTATCTAGCTATTTATATATATATATATATATATATATATATATATATATATATATATATATACATATATATATATATTTATATGTAGATAGGTGGTCAGAGAACAGGGAAAAGGGAAGTGTGCTGTAAGTGTGAAAAATGACTAACGTAACCAAGATCATGCTGCAAAATAATATATGCCCAAACATTTTGGAATTTGTGATTTTGATAAGATAGGACTGACCACATAGCATTCCTGGAGTCACAATCTGCTGATTGGTAGCACTCCCATCAACTCCCATTCATTACTGCCAGACAGGTGATCACATGAGCTGCTGCTGAGTTTCATCCTGTAGTTCAGAGTTTGATTCTGTCTCTCTATCCATTTACCCATTGTGACTCTGAACAACCACTTACTCAAACTGCTTTCCCAGGCCATGCCTAAAATGTGGCTTATACCTTGTGAAGTTACCCAGTTAAGTAACAGCTTACATAATATTCACATTCTGTATACATATAAAGGCCGGCTGAAATTAATGTATACACTTCAGCAATCTAGCAGTCTTAAATAAGCTTTTAATTCCATTTGTACTATGTAATAGTTTGTAATATCTGTTTTAATTCTCAGCTTTTAATTCCATTTGTACTATGTAATAGTTTGTAATATCTGTTTTTATTCTCAGCTTTTAATTCCATTTGTACTATGTAATAGTTTGTAATATCTGTTTTAATTCTCAGCTTTTAATTCCATTTGTACTATGTAATAGTTTGTAATATCTGTTTTAATTCTCAGCTTTTAATTCCATTTGTACTATGTAATAGTTTGTAATATCTGTTTTAATTATCAGCTTTTAATTCCATTTGTACTATGTAATAGTTTGTAATATCTGTTTTAATTCTCAGCTTTTAATTACATTTGTACTATGTAATAGTTTGTAATATCCATTTTAATTCTCAGTTTTTAATTACATTTGTACTATGTAATAGTTTGTAATATCTGTTTTAATTCTCAGCTTTTAATTCCATTTGTACTATGTAATAGTTTGTAATATCCATTTTAATTCTCAGCTTTTAATTCCATTTGTACTATGTAATAGTTTGTAATATCCGTTTTAATTCTCAGCTTTTAATTCCATTTGTACTATGTAATAGTTTGTAATATCCGTTTTAATTTTCCGCTTTTAATTCCATTTGTACAGGGACGGCTCGTGCTATAGGACTGCAGCCCTTCCACCTGTAAAAAAAAAAAAAAAAACAGCAAACAAAATCAAAACAGACAAAAAAAAAAAAAAAACCTCCACACATGCTCACAGCACAGACTTCTGGGTTGCAGGGCAGAGATGCCTTTCTCCCTTATCCAGACTGCCAGTCTAGGTAAGGGAGAAAGGCATCTCTGCCCTGCAACCCAGAAGTCTGTGCGGTTTTTGCCACCCACACACAGAGAAGACTGGACCGCATCACCTGCAGGCTGGAGCTTTCAGCCTATCAGGAAACAGAAACCAGCCACCAGCCAAACCGGAAACCAAAAGTAAGCTGTGTGTGGAAAGCAGCCATGAGGGAAGCTGTATGTTGGACAGAGTGGTAAGTGTAATTTTATAGTTTGCTTTTATTTTCAATCCTGCCATCTGTTTTATTTCAATCGTGCCATCCGTTATGCTGCCGATGTAATTTTATAGTTTGCAATCCTGCCATATGCTGTGCGATCCATTATGCTTCCAATTTATTTGTGTGTCAATCCGTTATGCTTCCGATTTATTTGTATGCTTATATTTATGCTGTATTTGTGTGCTTATATTTATGCTGTGCGATCCGTTATGCTTCATTATGCTTCCAATTTATTTGTGTGTGTGCGTGTGTGTGTGTGTGTGTGTGTGTGTGTGTGTGTGTGTGTGTGTATGTGTGTGTGGGTGTGTGCGTGTGTGCATGTGCACATGCATGTGTGTGTAAAATGCCCCAGTCACTATCTGCTGGTGGCTAGAGAGGTCAGGCTTGAACCCTGTACCTTAAGTGCAGGTGGCAAGGGCCTGACTTCCCTACCCACCACCATTTGTAAATAAAAACAGATTTTTGCCTGATATTTGTTCTGTTCCTCTGTGATTTCTGAATGTTTGTTTTTCCCTTGCAAAGTCAGAAGTGCAGTGGTGCACTGGTAGCATTGTTGCCTGACAGCTACAGGTTCTCTGGTTTGATTCTTGGCTAGGGTTCCTTCTGTGTGGAGTCTATATGTCTGGAGTGTTTCTCCCTGCTGTGCTAAAAGTTGGCTTTTTCCAATTCAGACTTTCCTGGATAACATGTTAAATAAAAATAACAGGCATTTGAATTTCAGACTTCATATTCTTCAGAAAGTACATGGTAACACAAAACTCTTTATTCTAGCAATTTTCTAAGTTTATAAGATTGAATATTTGAAATTTGTCCCTAATTTGTTGACTATATTCCCCCATTATTGGCTTCGTTCAGGTTTTTTGTGCTAAGGTCGAGAGCTATGGTGAGAACTGAATTCACTGAATATGTTTGGGGGCTGTATTCCCCCATTACTGGCTTTGTCCAGGTGTCTTTTGCTAAGAGGTTGAGAGCCATGTTCACAAAGCAGCTGCTTTGGCATAGTGGTACGTTTCTCTGACTGTTTTGCACAAGGACCTTGGTTTGAGACTTGGCAGTAAAATGTATGGTGGTAACACAGCATCCTATTCTAGCAACTTTCCAACATTATACAAGCAATGTTTAAAATGAGTTCCTGGTTTTGGGGCTTTTGCCCCCCCCCCCCGATAAATGTTGGCTTTTTCCAGATTTCTTGTGCTGCAAAGTTCAGAGATACAGCTGAGAGTCAAGTAGATTTTACAAGGAGCTGAGAGCTGCAGGGGAACTAAACTTTAGTGCTGCTTATGCTGAGTCTGCTTGTATTGTTAATAGCAAAACAGGTAGTGTACTTTTGATGCAGAAGGCTGTGAGTTCTACTCCCACATTAGGTAGATGCATTGCTGATACTGTACTGTGTTGTAAAGGGGGGTGGATGCTGCAGTCCTTTTTGGTGAAGATACCTAGTAACAATGAACCTGTTGTCATCCATTCCCTATTGCAATATTACTAGCTTATTTTTTTAATGCAACATAGATAATTTATTCCTCAAGGGCAACAGGCACTTTATTTGTAGATGAAACAATGAGATATCAAGTTGTTTGCTTGCAGCAACCTCTTCATTAGTTACAGATTTCTTTAACGTGGGAATTATTTAGATGACTTTTACTACTTCAGATATTGTGCATATTTACTGATACTGGTGAACTGTTACTGGTGGACTGTAGAACTTCGAGTAGACTTTTATGATGGAAATGTTCTGAATTAGGCAGTTGGTGCATGCATTTTGTTTTATTGTTTACTGGAAAAATGTTCAAAACAATAAATTTAAAATGCTGTCTAACAACTGTACTGTATTGTACAAGGAATATAATTTAATATAATCTGGAAGGTGTATCAAAGAGCACGTGTATGTTTTGTGTGCAAGGGGCCTATGATTTGAAAACAGCCCAAAGTTAATCTTTATCTGCCACTGGCAAAATGTATTTTCTTTGAATGTTGGTTTCAATGCTGCTTCAATGAATGAGAGTTTCAAGGGCAGAGAAGTTTTAATGCTGAATCTATTTTCATTGTGAGACTGCATTGCTTTGTTTAGCAGATATCTATTAAGTGTTTGTGTTGTAAAATGTAAAATAAAACTTTCAAATTAAATCCAAATCATTGCAAAAGGAAAGCAGTATGCACATTACAATGTTTATGGTAAATGGGGCAAAATAACCAAGGAATGGGACATTGGAATGGCTGCAGGTGGGTGGCTCCATTCAACCATGATTTTGTGAGGGGGGAAGGGCAGCAAACTTAGACAGGCCTGGCTGAACTATACCTCTCAACTGTCCAGATTTTTGCAGAATGAATACATTTTTGCTTCTTATTTTTGGTTTGTTCCTCATGAAATTTGTGGTTTTCTTGCAAATCATTTAGGAATGAAGTCACTAAATAATGACAGACATTAAGTTTCAGACGTCATGAACTTCAGAAAAATGCATGCTAAAGCAAGACCTGTTATTCAACTGTTTTAAGTTAATACAAGAGCAATTTTTTGTACTGTTTGTATGTATTGTTCCCCCCAATATATTTGGCCTTGTCCAGATTTCCTGCATTAAGAGGTTGAGAGGTACATGCAAATTGCTTTATAGAATTAGGAATATCCAAACCTCTCAACTGTCCCCAATTTTGGCTCAAAATGTTGCTTTCCCCCTAATAATCCCTCCGCAAAATAGCAATTTTGGAAGAAAACGTGGAGGGGTTACAATTATAAATAACTGTAATGATCAGAGTTATAGATTACATTTATTTCAGAAATGCATGTAGATTCTCTAATTTTGTCAGTTAATCAAGTTAACAGTACTAATATTAAAAAGGCCTCCCTTCTTTGACAGGTTCCCAGCTGTATTGTGTGGCAATTTTATATTTTTGCATCACATTTTTGGTCCATTTTTCATAAAATTGTGGTTTTCTGCCAAATTAGTGGCAAATCATTAATGACTGAAGTTAGAAAAATAATGGCAGACATTTGAGTTTCAGATTTCATACCCTTCAGAAAATGCATACTAATGCAAGACCTACTAAGTTTATAAGAGCAATATTTAAAAATTGCCCTTATTTTTGGGCCTGTGTCCCACTTCTATGTATGGCTTTGTCCAGATTTCTTGCCCTGAGGTTGAGAGGTATGAGTGTCAGAGCCATCACCATCAGCCAGAGACATTTCAAATTGTGACATACTTGTTGCATCCCACTCCCCCATGTAGTGACTCTGGATGTGTCCAAGCAAGGCAAGGAGCAGTTATGCAGTGTAAGTGTGCAGAGTATTCCCCCATCCAAGGTAGACACAAGTACGACAGTGGATTTTCATCTGTCCTTGATTTTGCAGAATGTTCTAGTTTTCTGTCATATTTTTATACTGTTGATTTTTGCTTCTTCAGAAAATGCATGTTGTCGCAATGCCCTGTTGCTCTGTGTTTAAGTAGCACTGCTTTAATGACCATCAGGTAAGCTTGTCGGAGATTGTAAGATGCAAGTAAGCTTTAATAAGCATACAGTTAAAGAATTACCAACATTGAAAGCCTTTTTTGTTGTTGCCATGCAGAGAATATTTACATAACTAGATAACGTATAAGCCTTAGGTATTGAAATGCATATGACAGTATTTGTAGTAAAGGACAGGATTACAGTATTTTAAGAAGCTCATTACATTTGTTGGAGACTTGCAGTCATCTTTGCAGGCTTTACATGTAAACTAAACAGAATGTCAGTCTATCATGTGTGGTCCATAACCTGTGCTGTAATCCTTTAAGCAATTTATCTTGAGCTTGTTTCTTGTTTGCTGTTCATGTTTTACTTTGATCATGTCTTCCCCATAAAACACATAGATACTTGTTGTCAGGCAGCAGGTCTTTTTGGATAAGAAACATTTTTACAAGTGGGGGTATCACAGAGATTGCTACTTTCAGCATGTTACTTGGTAATTTTATAAAGCTGAATATAAATTATAATTGGAATTGCACTACAAAGAGAAGTGGCTTGAGTTGAGTGCTGCTTGTTTTTTTAATACTTGATTTTTACTGGCATTCCAGTAATGTATTTAAAAAGTAATTTATTTTTTCATGCTTCACAACCTTTGTGTTTCCATCTAGATATTAAGTAAGCTGTCATGTAGCCAATGCATTGAAATATTTTTTTCTTCTACACTTCATTTTGTCTTGATTGGACTCTCATAATGACTGTTTGGCACCCAGATCAGCATATTTAATTAAAGTTCCAGTTGTTGTGGTTTTAAACATAGCTCCACCCCTTTATAGTTTGCCACACCCCATTCCCATTGGCCCCACCCATTCAGCTGTCTTCTGCAGCCCCCCTTTAATTTGAAGTCACCAGCCACCACTGCATTTGTACTACGTAATAGTTTGTAATATCTGTTTTAATTCTCAGCTTTTAATTCCATTTGTACTATGTAATAGTTTGTAATATCTGTTTTAATTCTCAGCTTTTAATTCCATTTGTAGTATGTAATAGTTTGTAATATCTGTTTTAATTCTCAGCTTTTAATTCCATTTGTACTATGTAATAGTTTGTAATATCTGTTTTAATTCTCAGCTTTTAATTCCATTTGTAGTATGTAATAGTTTGTAATATCTGTTTTAATTCTCAGCTTTTAATTCCATTTGTACTATGTAATAGTTTGTAATATCTGTTTTAATTATCAGCTTTTAATTCCATTTGTAGTATGTAATAGTTTGTAATATCTGTTTTAATTCTCAGCTTTTAATTCCATTTGTACTATGTAATAGTTTGTAATATCTGTTTTAATTATCAACTTTTAATTCCATTTGTACTATGTAATAGTTTGTAATATCTGTTTTAATTATCAGCTTTTAATTCCATTTGTACTATGTAATAGTTTGTAATATCTGTTTTAATTCTCATACCCTTTTTGTTAATACTGGTGCTGTTACTTCTTTTTGTCATGTGCTTATTCAGTAGTCATTCAAATGATAGGACAGGTGGAGGTTTCTACCCTAGACCCTATTTTCAATTAGAGGAACACAGACACACATAGACACACGCACACACACACACACACACACACACACACACACACACACACACACACACACACACACACACACACACACCAGTTACAATCATAGAAGAAATTTAAATACAAATATATATTGATTTGGCTACAGATAATGCTACATGATTCTCTCTTTCCACAAGAGTGTTATCATCTTATCCTGTCACCTTGATTTTTCAGCACCATGCTGTCCTTTATTCCAGTTACTGATCAGTGGCGGAAACCTGCATTATTTTAAGCCATTTGGTAGCCATAAGAAAGTCAGGGCTGCGGCTTACTTTGCTTGATCTAGTAGTTCGAGTCCTTTTTTTTTCCACTTCTAGACTGGATATTACTGAGTATGCCAGATACTATTAGCATACCTGTATGTGTGGCTAGCACTGACATTCTCACGGCAAATATTTCTGAAGCAGGCAGAATATACCTGACTTGGGAATAGAACAAATCATTCAGTGCAGTCCTTGCTCATGTTATAACAGTTTTAATTATATGACTCTCACATGTTTTTCCTTTGCAAAATGCCCTATGCTTAATTAGTAAATATTTTCATCTCTTTAATTACTTTTATTATCATTCCCTCAACACAGTAACAGTTGCATATACTGTATCAATATTCTGTTGCTTCACGAATTGAAAAATGATCAGACTAGTATACAATAAATATGTATAATCTTTAGTTAAGACCATTTCAAACCTAAAATAAGACAGAGCATATGTACTTTAATTCTTAAATATTTTGACTGATGTGTTCATAAAAAAGAGCATAAAAATATATAATGTGATAAGTTGGACAGGTAAAAATACATGTCACTAACATTAAATAATAACCTGTTATAAAGATTGTAATAAAATAAGATATTGTAATAATAATATTAATAATGCTAGTAGTCGTAGTCAAAGTGGAGGTTGAATGCTTGTAACGGACTGTTTCCAGCAGTGAAAAAAAAAAAGAAAACATCAGATAGTTTTATGATTTTTATGTAAAAACAATAGGCATAACTTGAATGGTTTAATTTTTAACCTGCTTTATGTTAATTTGTTACACTAATAACATTCATATTTTTGCATGTTTAGATTTAGATGTAAAACAGAAAGGCTTGTATCATAGATTGCAATAAGGGGAGTTTAAATTAGCTAGGCAAAAATTAAATTAAGCATCCGTAATCAGTTATTTTTTTTATGTCCATCTATGTCTATGTGCTTTCTAAATATAGAATGATCCATGCTGCTTCCTAAGTTTTGTAGGATTAAATTCCAGGGTGGGAGATTAGGCAAGAAAATGATCTGTTATCTCTGTTACTAGATGAAGGTACCATAACTCTAATTTCTGTTGGTGGCAGTGAATGAATGACACATTGTTGACAGGCAGAGGTGAAAGCCTTTGCAGAACTGAGTACTACAGCTACTAGATTACAATCATTCTTTCCCTAATAAGGAACCAGATAGCTCTGCTCAAATAGTGACATGGCATTCTCTGGGGCATTCCTGAAACATGAATCAGAAATGTTTTTAAGAGAATATTACAAAAGAAGAATATTTTCCAACAATGTCTTTACTTTTGAATTTTTGGTATATATTTACCCCTTGCTAACTTGTATGTGCTTAAGATATTATCTGGGATTAGCTGTGGCTGCCATGGGATAAAAAAAAATCTGGAAAATAATACAGTAAGAGGATTTTAGGGGGTGCTGAGTAAACACTTGGTCGGTGGAAAAGAATTTCACTGAGATTTAAACTGGTAGATGGAAGAAAAATAGGATATTTTTACCATTCTTATATAGACGAAGTTAAACTGATCCCATCAAGGGAACCATAACCTGAACAGCTGTAATGGTTTATGCATCTTACAATTAGAAGAAGCTTGTCTTTCAGGCATGCCTCTTAACTGATCAAAATTTCACAGATTGGCTAGATTTTTGCCTCATACTTTAAATCTATCCCTCAAATATGTGTGGTTTTCTTACAATTCATTTAGAACTGACCACTAAATAATGATGTATATTTAAGTTTCAGACTTCATAGCCTTCAAGAAATGCATGCTAATAGAAAATCTGTTATTCTTGTCTAAGCTTTTAAGAGCAATATTTAATATCTGTTCCGGATACTGGGCCTTTGCCCACACCATGATTTTTAGCTTTGCCCAGAACATTTGCACTGAGAGGTTGAGATGTATGCTTTCAGGCATCCCTTAAGGCAATATAGATGACTTTGTGGCAGTCATGTAATGTCATCTGAGTACAGTCTCCAAAATCTCAAAGTAAGCAATTTTGACATCTGTAAAGTATTAGCAGTAAAAAGATGATGAGGGTAGCAGACAGCCTGGTAAAATAACATTCCTTGTGTTGTATTAAAAAATAAGGGAAAATTAAATCAGTGTCAAATTTATTGATATATAGATGGATAGATCTGCACTTATGCAAAGGTAGGAAGATCAAAAGGCTGTTTTCAAGTTTTTGCAATGCTGATACGGAAAATGTTTGACTCCTCTTTAGCATATGGTAGTGTGCATTCACTAATGTGGAATCAATGTTCTGATAACAGATTGCACTACAGTGGGGATCAGGAAATGTACTCCTTTCTCACTGTAGTGCGATCTCAGAGTTAGACTGTATAATATGCAGGTGGTGTGGGGGGCAAACCCCACATACAGGTGCAGGGGGGCTTGTCCCCTGCAAAAAGGTTACTGGTAACACTGACTTTCAACATTGGAACTTCTGGTGTTCAAATGTGGATTACGTGTTACCAAGTGTCATCTACAGAAAAAGTATTTAGCAAATAATGGGCATAGATATTTCTAACATGTTAGCTTTCATAATATATAATGCTATTCCGCTGTTGTTTTCAGTCAGAACATTTCAGGTATAATTTGTAGTAATATATTATGCATATTTCATCATGCATAAGTCTTTGTTTATAACTGAGCTGCATCTTCACCTTCACATCTTCGAGTTATCTAAGATTTTTCTTAAAAGCCTGTGTGCTACAACATACTATGTCTACTGATGTTCTGTGCCACTGAAAACACACTGGCTAATCTGAAAACAGCATTCAAATTAGGGTGTAGAAAGAACCTAAGCTTTCTTTGACACAAGGATAGCTGTTGATTGTCTCTATCCTGCATTCAATCTGTTACCAGCTTGAATCTCTCTATTGGCTGCTGTTCAACCCTCCCATGTTCTCAGACTATTTTATCCTATATACATATATGAACATACCTCTCAACTGTACAAATTTTTCAGAATGTCCAGATTTTTGACTCATATTTTTGGCTCATTTTTCATAAAATTGCATTTTTTTGACAAATTAGTGGTAAATCATTAAAGACTGAAGTTAGAAAATAATGACAGACAATTGAGTTTCAGATTTCATATTTATTTATTTTATTTATTTTACATTTGTTGACCGGGCTGGTCCAACTGGATTTATGTTCATTTTCAGCAGAGGCCCGGGGAGAAAAGCTCCACATGCAAGCATTTGTAATATCAGGTAAAAACATTAGACATGGTTATAATATATATGTCAAAATCATTAGATATTAAAAGGCAGAAGTTGATAAAAATAGTGAGTGTATTTTGTTAGGAGTTTCTAGAGGGAGAGAAAGTAAAAAAGAAAAAAAAAAAGAAATTTTTCTAGTACCTAGATACCTGAGGAAAGGTAGTTATTTACAGCAGAGAAGTTGAGAGTACCTAGATACCAAGGTAATCTAGTCAGGGTTGCTACATATCCTTCAGAAAACTCATACTAATGTGAAACCTGTTGTTCTATCAACCTTCTAAGCTGTAAGAGCAACATTTAAACCTGCCCCTATTTTGGGCCTTTGTCCCACTTTTCTTGATGGCTTTGTCCAAATTTCATGCTCTAACAGGTTTAGAAGCATGTATATGAATGGTTTCATGAAGAATAGATATAAAATCTATGGGTTAAATGAGGAATAAAGCTTGTTGGAAACAGTATCAAAGATCCCTGCATCACATTTTTGAATACCTGTACCTCAGTTATGTGCTATTGCTTGGCTTACAGGCTTTCATAATGTTTGTTTTTATCAACTCTGTGTAATATTTATTGTTTGTTCTGCTTCAAGTTCTATACAAACAACAACAGGGTAGTTGACTACTGGCTGAAAGGGTGGGTTTGCTCTTTGGAACTGTATTATTAATTCATAATTAATGTGTCTGTTATTCTAAAAGTGTATTAATTCTGGTTTAAGCACTTGGGCTTTCAGGCCAGTTATTTTACATTAAGAGGGTTCGTGGTCTGCACTCTTGTGGGAGGAGAGGCTGGATTCTGCCCTTCTGAGCTGGGAATTTCTGGTTAAAGGCTTATAGTGCCTGCATATTTGAACTGTTTCTTACTAAATTGGTACACCTTGTTTGCTGTAGCATAGACTAGATCCAGGCCTGCTGAATCTAGCTTTGTTTGTATAACTTGAGCACTAATCCAGGCATTCTTTAAAGTATTCAATTGTATTTATTACTGCTTGGTAGTAACTTGATTAAAGTGTTGCTATCATTCTAAGTCTTTTGGATTAAGCACTTGGGCTTCAGACCAGTTGTTTTACATTAGGAAGGTTTGTGGCATGCACTGTGGTGGCAGGACAGGTAGCTTTCATCCTTCTAAGTTGGGAACTGCTGATTGAGAGATCAGTGTCTGTTATTCCTAAAGTGTATTAGTTCTGGTTTATGCACTTGGGCTTCAGGCCAGTTATTATACATTAAGAAGGTTCGTGGTCGGCACTCTTGTGGGAGGAGAGGCTGGACTCTGCCCTTCTGAGCTGGGAATTTCTGGTTAAAGGTTTATAGTGCCTGCATATTTGAACTGTTTCTTACTGAAATTGGTACACCTTGTTTGCTGTAGCATAGACTAGATCCAGGTCTGCTGAATCTAGCTTTGTTTGTATGATTGTTGTTTGTTTGCTTGTTATTTCCCTGGAATGCTAATTACACCTAAAACGCGGCTTCTCAGCGCTTCTGTGGATCACTAGTGATATCTGCATTGCTTACTGTACTTATTTCCTTGTTTCACTTGAAAGAAAGTTACTGTTTGTCATTTTTGCATTTAAGTTACCTGTAACATATTGCACATAAGTTACCTGGCACTTACTCACTAAAGCAATTATATAAGTCAGCACTAAAAATTAAAAGCACTACACCCTCACTCCCCATTGGCCCTTGTTTTCAATTATAAAGGAATTCCCAATATTATTCTAGCATGTCCAAAGTTCAGTTGTCAATCTCCTCTCTGGTCCAGCTGGTGAACCTGGGAATCTTGAGGCAATGTTACAACTGCCTCATGTACACAGACAACCCTCTCCTCCTCCCAACAAATTCCAACACATGTGAGAGATGCAACCATATAGCCAAACTGGAGGCTAAGCTCTCTCAACTCAGTACTGGCATAACCAGTCAGGAGGAGAAGGAAACCACACTCACTACAATTCCAATCTCACATAGACCTACAACGACAGCAAACCAAACACATAATCACACAAAAACATACTCGGAGGCTGTAAATAAAGATCTGCCTAAGCAGCAGAGACCTCCAAAGCAGACACCAAAGCAACCACTAAACCAAAACAAAACATGTGCAACACATATCTCACAAAGCCAGTGTGCCGAACAGTCACAGCCCTCAAGGCTAAACAACACACCTGATACACTTGTAATAGGTGACTCTATTGTCAGGCACACTGACGTCCCGCTCACCAGGCTGAACAAGGAGAAGGTCACGGTGAGCAGTCTGTCGGGTGCTAGGATCTGCCACACAACACAAGCACTCAGGTCACTCCAAGACAAGTACAAATATGTCTCAGTCATTGTCCATGCTGGTGTGTATGATCTGAGATGTACCTCCCTGAACTACATGAAAAGAGACATAGAGGTGCTCTCTGAGCATGTAGCCCAGGCCAGTATGACCCTGACCTTGAGTAGCATCTTACCCTCACCAAGAATGATGCCACAATATGAGGACAAGATGATCAATTTCAACAACTGGCTTAAGTACTGGTGTCATTCAAAGGGTTCCAATGCCTGTCAGCCTGGGATGATATGCTCGACAAGCCATGATGCTTCGCTAGGGACGGCTTGCACCTGTCACCCCTGGGCTTTCAGATATTGGCAAAGGCTCTTGCTACCCCCATGGTGCCTTTTTTAGGCAAGGCTCAAAAGACAAACCCACCTCCATAGGTATCACAAGGGATAAGAAACTAAGAGTAATGCTACTCAACACCAGAAGTCTAAACCTCAAGATGCATGCACTTGAAACTCTCCTTAACATGGAGAACTTCGATATCTGTGCAGTAACAGAAACCTGGTTCAGGGCTCCTGAGAGCACCCCAGCACTAACAGGTTATACCTCATACAATGCTTTTCAGCCCCAAAACTTGGACCGGACCATAAAAGGAGGGGGAGTATCGATATTCATCAAAGATACCCACACCTCCAGGTTGGTGGCAAAGCACGAAGCATCAGAGACTATCCATGTGCAACTAACTGGGTAAAACTGCCTTCCAGTTTATAGCCTGCTACAGACCACCCTCCCAAACCCAGGAACCCCACTCGGCCTTCCTGAGAACACTGGAAAATATGAAGGTCTCTCCAAACACCATTATATTGGACGACTTCAACTACCCAAACAGACTGGGAGCATTACTCTAGCTCCAACACCAATTCATAAACTCAAATGCTATGGAACAACGTATTACCACTCCCACAAGAGGGGAAAACATACTGGACCTGATCATCACCAACATGGGGACTCTATGCTCCAGACCAGAAGTGTATCCCTCACTGATAAGATCAGACAATAAACTGATCTCACTGGATATTCACATCCCGACCCCACCCCCTGCCCAGAAAACCACAGTGAAAAACTTCTCTAAAGCAAATTTCACACTCCTCAAAACCAAGGTGGAATCCTTCAAAGCCCCAGAGCCTGTGGAAAATACGGCCCAGACCGCAGAATCCTTTATAAATACATTCTATGAACACCTTCAGGAATGCATGGATCATGCAATCCCAAATAAAACCAAGACCCAATCCTCCAAAGGCAGACGTCCTGTCTGGTGGACCCCAGCCATAAACAAACTATACAATAGAAGGAGAAAGCTACTACATGATAGAGCAAAATCCCAAAAAGGGAAGGCATCTCTGATCAGTATTAGCAAAAAACTAAGGGCACTCATAAAATCGTCTAAGGCCAGCTTCGAGAGAAAAATTCACAGGACACTAAGGAAAATCACAAGGCTTTCTTTAGTTATGTTAGGAACCTGGGTGGGAATTCCCAGATATGCTCAGAATTAATCCAAAATGACAAAAAATACACTGAACCCACAGACATTGCCAACATCCTAGCTGACAGCTTCAGCGCAAACTTCTCCCCCCCATCCCCACCAAAAGGGCAAATATCTATCCCAGCAGAGTGCTGCCCCCCTGACATCTCAGATGCTCAAGTAAGAGCTGCCCTCTCCAAAGCAAAAAACACAGCATCAATGGAACCAGACAGTGCCCCGGGCTGTGTCCTACATGAACTCCAAGAAGAGCTAAACCCAAACATAAAACTACTGTTCAGTCTCAGCCTTACTAAAGGATATGTACCCAAAGAGTGGCGTACAGCAACAGTGGTCCCTCTCCACAAAGGTGGTGCCTCAACGGACCCTGGAAACTATCACCCCATAAGCCTGACTAGCTTGGTCTGCAAAGCTATGGAAAGGATCATCATGGACCTCATAAATAAAGATATTGGAGATCTACAGACACTGGATCCTACCCAGTTCAGCTTTGTTAAGGGCAGATCTTGCCTCTTAAACCTGGTCGACTTCTTTGAAACAGTCACCAAGGCCATTGATGAAGGGAAGGTGTTCCACACAGTCTACCTGTACCTCGCAAAAACCTTCGATACAATACCCCACTTGGGCATTATAGATAAGCTCACCAGCTTAAATATAAACCCCTATGTCATTAGATGGGTTGCAAACTGGCTCAAGGACAGAACCCACATGGTTAGAATTGCTGGAGCCATGTCAGACTCCAAACCAGTTACAAGTGGCGTCCCACAAGGCTCAGTCCTGGGACCTCTCTTGTTCGGTATATATTTCTTGGAGGTACAGGCCAACACAGAAGGACTGTGGCTGACCAAGTTTGCAGATGACTGCAAACTGGGCGCCATAATGGACTCTCTAGCCGACACAAGCATCCTCCAAAAGGGACTCATAGAAACAGACAACTGGTGCCAGAGCCATGGCCTCAAGCTAAACACCAAAAAATGTATAGTCATCCCCTTTGGCAAAAACAAAGTGCCCACAAATTACCACATAGGTGGTAATCCATTAAGTACAAAAGAAGTAATTAGGGACCTGGGGACCCAAGTTGATAGCAATCTCTCATTTAACAACCACGTGGCCAAAGTGGTTAGAAAAACATTTTATATAGCCGACCTAATCATTGAAGGGATTCACATCTAGATTAGGGGAGGTCATCATGCCTCTTTACTCATCCCTCATCATGCCCATAATCGAGTACAATGCCCCTTTTGGGATGTACCTTACCAAACACCTGCATCAACTGGAAAGACCCCAAAAGTACCTCACCAAGAGGATCAAAGGGCTCAAACAGATGCCATATGCTGCCCGGTTAAAGAAACTCCAGCTCTACTCAGTGGCATACAGCCTGCTCAGAGGTGACCTGTGCCTGACATATAAAGCCATGTCCAACCCTGAATGAAGGGACCATGCTGCACCTCAAAAAATCCAAATCCCATCGAGCTACATGCTCGAGAGACTTGAACCTCAGCACTGAAATAAATAGGACATGCTGGAGGGACAGATTCATAACCCAGAGGCTCCCTTCCCTCTGGAATAAAATCCCAGTCCAGGTTAGGCAGAGTCCCTCATTGACTCTCTTCAAGAGGAATCTTGATGAGTGGATGGGAGATCGTAGGTTTACCCTGGGTATCACTTCTGTGTCACTGTTAGACAGAGGCACAGCATACTAACCTCGAAAAGGGCATAGCAAAATTAATTTAAAATGGGTGACGAAAGACAAACATACTCTGGCTAGGCTTATAAATGCCCTAGGGCAGATAGCCTAGTATGAACCTATGAACCTATAATCTCATCAGCTCAGTCTAATGAATGGAGAAAGAGCATTTGGGAGGGCCAACCCACTTGATTTCTTAAGCTTCGACTGTCTTCTGGTTCCTCCCTCTCCACCTAAAAAAAAAAAAAGAAAAATAAATGTACACTTTATTCAGCTGATTTTGCTGTGGTTATGTTAGACTGTCTTTGTTACCTTGTTTTTGCTTTTCTGGATGCTCTTAAGTGTTCAAATGCTTTTATTCTACTGCATTTGTTGCTGCTTGTTAGTACCCTGATTGAATTTATCTGTTATTCTAAGCATCTTAGTTTTGGTTTTAGCACATTTAGGAAGGTTTTTGTGATTTGCACTCTTTTGGACAAACCCTTATTGAATTCCTCTCTGTGAAAGTCCATCCAAGTATTTGGAACACTATGTCTGGACAATTCCCATCAGTTTCTCCTGCCAGCCTGGTCAACATGGGCATACTGAGACTGTCTAGCATCTGCCTCATGTTTACTGATGGCCCTCTTCTCCTAGTATATAATTTTTCGACTTGCAAGAAATGCATCTACATCAGTAACCTGGAATCCTTGCTCTCTCGCTCCGCAGTCAGTACTCCTGACAAACAGGAGATTGCCAGCACAAACACCACACCACCCACTTCACATAGCCAACCACAACACACATCCATCTATGCAATGTCCTGAATAAAAACTTAACTAAACAGCAGAGACCTCCAAAATACACTTACAAACATTTCACACACTACATCAAACACATCACATACAGCAAACAACAAACCAGTGTCTCACAAGCACAGCCCATAAGGCAAAACAATAAACCAACACAGCCCACAATGCATAACAATAAACCAAATATTGGCAACACAGTTATGAGACACACCAATGTCCCTTTCACCAGGCTCGACAAGGAGAAGGTCACAGTCAGTTGTCCGTCAGATGCCAGAATCTGCCACATCACACACACACTTAAGTCTCTCCACAACAAGTACAAGTATGACTCTGTCATTGTCCATGTTGGTGCGAATGTCTTGAGACATACCTCCCTGGACTATATGAAGAGAGACATGTTTGAGATCTTAGAGTATGTGTCCCAGGCAGGTATGACCCTCACCCTAGGCAGCATCCCACCTTCATCAAGAATGATAATACCACAATACAATTAAAAATAATTTACTTCAACAACTGGCTTAGTTTCTGGTGTCATTCTAAGGGAATCCAAAATCTGTCTGCCTGGGATGATATGGTTGACAGGGATTGATGCTTTGCCAGAGATGGCCAGCCTCCACATGTCACCCCTGGGATTCCAGATCCTGGAAAAGGCTTTTGCCTCCCCCATTGTGCCTTTTTTAGGCAATGTCCCAAAGGCAAATCTTCCAACATAAAAGATCTTTCAGAAATCATACTGCTTAATGCTAGGATCATTAACCTGAAAATGCACTCACTGGAGGTTGTGCTCTCACTGGAAGATGCCGTAGTCTGTGTGGTCATGGAAACATGGTTCAGGGCTGCAGACAGCACCCTTGCCTTACCAGGCTATACCTCATTCCACATATTCAGACCACAAAATGAGGTTGGGAAGTCTAAGGGTGGTGGAGGCTCTATCTTCATTAAAGACAGCACACCTCAAAATTGGTTTGCCAGCATGATGCACTGGAACTACTCCAGGTGCGTGACAGTTGGCAAGACACCCATCCAAGTTATATCCGGCTATAGACCCCCTCCATGACTCAGGACATGCACTGCTCCTTCCTGGATCTGCTTGACTCCATCAAGGTACCCCCTACCACCCTGATCCTTGGTGACATCAACTACCCCACCATAGACTGGGTAAATTATTCCTGCACTAATGCACTCACCCAGCGATTCTTTGACTTCATCAGCTCTAACACATTAGACAAGCTCATCCCATCCTCCACAAGGGGAGATAACATTTTGAACTAGGTTCTCACCAACATGGATGACCACTGCATCACTCCCCTAGCTTGTTCTTCCCTGGTGAGATCAGATAATCAGTCTGTCTCATTCGTACTTTCTATCCTGCCCAACCCCCCCAGCCATAATCAGGCTAAAAAAACTTCTCAAAAGCTGAATACATCCTCCTAAGAGATGGCATCTGTAGCTTCACACCATCACACATCTCAGAGGATGCATACAATTATGCTGAACAGTATGCCAGTGCAGATTACAAGCACTTGTACAACTGCACGGACTCAGCCATACCCAACAGAACTGAAACCTGCTCCTCAAGGAAACACAAACCTGTCTGGTGGATATCCTCTATCAACAAGCTTTACAACAAAAGAAAGAAACTGTTGTCCAAGGGTAAAAAGGAACAAATTCCAAATTGGAAAAACTCACTCCTTAGCCTCAACAAGCAAATTAAATCACTAGTGAAAACCTCCAAAGCCAATTATGAATTGAAGCTAATCTCTGAAACAAAGGGAAATCACAATACCTTCTTCAGTTACATCAGGAACCTCCATGTCAAAGCCCAGGTTTGTTCCAAATTAGTACTTAATGGTAACACTTACACTGATCCTGTTGACTTAGCCAACCTGCTAGCAGATAGATTCAGTTCAGACTTCACACCCTGTGCCCCCAAAGGCCCTTTTGACATACCTGATACTTGTCCCACACCTCACATCTCTACAGATCAAGTGGTAAAATCCCTATCCAAGGCAAAGAACACAGCTTCCATGGGATCTCATAGTATCCCAGGCTGTATTCTGCACCATCCACAGCAAGAACTAGCTTCGCCATTGAGCACCCTATTCAACCACAGCCTAAATATTCATTCCAGCAGAGTGGAGAACTGCCATTGTCATCCCCTTGCACAAAGGTGGTGCCACTAGTGACCCTGGAAACTAATGCCCCATATGCTTGACAAGTCTGATCTGCAAAGCCATGGAACGTATTATTACAGAACTCATAAACAAGGACATAGGCAATCTACAAGCCCTTGACCCCACCCAGTTTCAATTTGTCAAAGGCAGATCTTGCCTGTCGAACCTGGTTGACTTTTTTGAGACTGTCACAAGGCTCTGGATGAGGGAAAGTCAGTACATACAGCTTACCTTGACTTGGCCAAGGCCTTTGACACAATCTCCCACTTGGACATCATCAAAAAGCTAACACAACTTGGAATAAATCCCTATCTCATCAGGTGAGTGGCCAACTGGCTTACTGACAGGACCATCAAGGTCAAAATAGGTGCCTCCACCTCTCGTAACTAACCTGTCACTAGTGGAGTTCCCCAGGGATCTATTCTGGGACTCCTACTGTTTGACATCTACTTCTCAGAGGTCCAGGCAAAGACAAAAGGCTTGTGGCTGTCCAATTTTGCAGATGACTGTAAATTGGGTGCTGTCATTGACTCCTGAAATTATGTTAACATACTGCAAGAAGGGCTCACAGGAACTTGTGGCTGGTGCCAAAGTCATGGCCTCAAGTTAAATGCAAGAAAATGTATCATCATACTATTCAGCAAAAACTCAGCTGCTAATTATTACCACATCAATGGCAACCCCTTAAGTACACAACCTGTGGTGAGAGACTGAGTACTCAGGTTGACAACAATCTCACATATGACCATCATGTAGCGGTAGTGGTCAGAAAGTCACTTTACTTGGTTCATCTCATAAGTAAAGGGATTGTAAACAGAAAAACGGAGGTTATTACCTCTATATACTCCTCCCTCATTAGACCAATAATTGACTCTAGCATCCTGTTTGGTATGCACCTCTCCAGACATTTGCACCAATTAGAAAGGCCACAAAAATACCTTACAAAGAGAATCCATGGCCTCCAACACCTGTCCTATGTGGACAAGCTCAAATCACTATCACTCTCCTTGGTATCATACAGAATGTTCAGCGGTGATCAGTGTCTCGCCTACAAGGCAATCTCAGACCCTGCCATACTAGAGATGCTCCATATCTGCAAGTCTAACTCCTCGCGCATTACTCGGTCGAAAGGCCTGAATCTAATGTGTGACATCAACAAAGCATGCTGGAGAGACAGGTTTGTCTCCCAGAGGCTGCTCCTTCTCTGGAATAGACTTCCCATACACCTCAAACAGAGTACCTCGCTAACCCTCTTGAAGTGCAACCTTGATGAGAGGATGGGAATCATAAATTTGTCCCAGGGATTTCACCTGTATCCCTCACTGACAGGGGTGATGCGTACTGACTGAGGTTTCTTTTTTAGGGAAAAATGCTTGGTTATGCTTGTAAGGGTCCCAGGGCCATTAGCCTATTAACCTCATATGATCCTATGATCCTATAATAGTATAGTAAGCAGTAATCAACCATCACTGATATAAAGGTGATAGGTCTTATTTATTGTGGGTATGTCCCTTAGATGTTATCACTGATGACATTTTATCAGGCTCTTCCTTGATCAGTATATAATGTTGCTTGATGTCAGAGACAAATTGGTAATCATTTGAAAGGTCACTGGATTGCTTGGAATATTCCCTTTTTTTCTGAGGTATGGCAATTTCAGAATTGGTATACATAAGCTTTGGGGGCTATTGGGGGCTTGTCCTCCTGCAAAAAAAGAAGTTTAAAGGATAAAAGCAATCTTCATGATTTGTTGTTCTCCTGGAGTTTTTATCTTTTTTATTTTTGGATTGTCAGCACTTGGCATTTGAAATGTCAGCATTTCAATAGGGAGCCAACAATTCAGACTGACAATAATGGCTGCAAAACTTCAGCATAACCTATGGTCACTGTGTTAGACTTTGTTAGTGTTGGCTACAGGGAATCTGGAATCCAGAACCCCACCTCCGTCAGTTTACATGGTGTCTGTTCCTGTAGACTCCACCATAGACACACAGGAAGACACCGAAGGAAAATAATTCACAAAAAGGTCTTAATTGGAAGGGATATCTCCCCATACAGTGCATTCCACATTGGTTACTACAAGTTCCACTAAATTTAATTAAGGAAGCCTGGACACCATGCCAGTTGTTGTAAATGCCATGGATAACACCAACATGCAACTTAGCTATCTCTATGTTCATCGCCCAACACATGTACAGAGGCATCATATAGACAGAATAACAACATGTAGGTCCTTGCTAAGATGTACATTCTTTATAGGATGTACATGATGACCTGAGGCATTGCATGTCCCATATAGATGACAGGGTGGACATGTTTTACTGGCAGGTTGCATGACCCAGGTCTCCATACGGACACAGACAGTGTTCCAGGTACACCTCCCAAAGCAATTTCTTCTCTAATTCCAGTAATGATGGTTATTGCAGAAATAGGAAGTCATGGTCAGGCACAAGTACTACCTCTGGTGATGAGGGCCACTGCAGAAAGTGAAAACAATGGTTAGGCACAAATAATTCTAGTGATGATAGCCATTGCTGAAGGGGAGGCCATGCTCAGGCACACAAAATGCCACTACGGCAACCTCACCATCCAGTGTGGCCATAAGTAGGGTAATAAGTGCTCATCCATGAAGACATGAAATGTATGCCACCATGTGGAATGGTACAAGCGAATGTTCACATTCACACAACAATCCTTCCTCTAGGGAATAATGAATACTGCCTGTGATCCTTCCAAGGAGAAGATGTTCCAGTGAGCAGTGGCATTCATGGTCTCTACAAACATCGCCTGTGGGTGCTCCAGACCTGTCTGTGGAATCTGTGGAGACAAATTGGTAATCATTTGAAAGGTCACTGGATTGCTTGGAATATTCCCTTTTTTTCTGAGGTATGGCAATTTCAGAATTGGTATACATAAGCTTTGGGGGCTATTGGGGGCTTGTCCTCCTGCAAAAAAAGAAGTTTAAAGGATAAAAGCAATCTTCATGATTTGTTGTTCTCCTGGAGTTTTTATCTTTTTTATTTTTGGATTGTCAGCACTTGGCATTTGAAATGTCAGCATTTCAATAGGGAGCCAACAATTCAGACTGACAATAATGGCTGCAAAACTTCAGCATAACCTATGGTCACTGTGTTAGACTTTGTTAGTGTTGGCTACAGGGAATCTGGAATCCAGAACCCCACCTCCGTCAGTTTACATGGTGTCTGTTCCTGTAGAATCCACCATAGACACACAGGAAGACACCGAAGGAAAATAATTCACAAAAAGGTCTTAATTGGAAGGGATATCTCCCCATACAGTGCATTCCACATTGGTTACTACAAGTTCCACTAAATTTAATTAAGGAAGCCTGGACACCATGCCAGTTGTTGTAAATGCCATGGATAACACCAACATGCAACTTAGCTATCTCTATGTTCATCGCCCAACACATGTACAGAGGCATCATATAGACAGAATAACAACATGTAGGTCCTTGCTAAGATGTACATTCTTTATAGGATGTACATGATGACCTGAGGCATTGCATGTCCCATATAGATGACAGGGTGGACATGTTTTACTGGCAGGTTGCATGACCCAGGTCTCCATACGGACACAGACAGTGTTCCAGGTACACCTCCCAAAGCAATTTCTTCTCTAATTCCAGTAATGATGGTTATTGCAGAAATAGGAAGTCATGGTCAGGCACAAGTACTACCTCTGGTGATGAGGGCCACTGCAGAAAGTGAAAACAATGGTTAGGCACAAATAATTCTAGTGATGATAGCCATTGCTGAAGGGGAGGCCATGCTCAGGCACACAAAATGCCACTACGGCAACCTCACCATCCAGTGTGGCCATAAGTAGGGTAATAAGTGCTCATCCATGAAGACATGAAATGTATGCCACCATGTGGAATGGTACAAGCGAATGTTCACATTCACACAACAATCCTTCCTCTAGGGAATAATGAATACTGCCTGTGATCCTTCCAAGAAGAAGATGTTCCAGTGAGCAGTGGCATTCATGGTCTCTACAAACATCGCCTGTGGGTGCTCCAGACCTGTCTGTGGAAGTGCTACAGCATCATCTAAAGCTGTGTCCCAGCATACACACACACACCCATGCATCCACAAGGCCTAGTTTCACACATGATGGTGGCAGTGCCCCCTCCTTGCCCAGTGCACTGTAGTCCCTACCCCCATTCTTGCATTTGATAACTACAACAGCAAGTTTATTTCACCCATATCACCATGTATACTTTTCCCTGTGGATGAGTCTTAAAAGTTTGTTCCTCCCCACCTGTGCAAATTACAGGATATGTGTCCTGCCTTCTGTATTGTGTTACTTGGGTAGCCTATGGCTGATCTGCTATGTGGCCAGTCTATATATGAAAGAGTGAAGATTTGCATACATCAGGTTTACTTTACTATATATGGATTATTCAGGGCCATAGTTATGAATTAGCCCCTTCCTCTTAGTTCCAATGCATACTGCTCCCTCCTTTGTCTGACAAAGTTCTGTCTTGCAGCCAGCTTCAGAATTCTTAATATGTACCTCCTTTTGGGCAAACATATAGTCATGGTCTGACATAATCTGAAGATTTCTGATAGGTAAAAGTAAGTGAAAAGAAATGCGTTTAACTGATAATATGATTTAAAAATAATTTTAACTGCAAACATCCAGATGTAAAAGAAATAACATAGCTTAACTTTATTTCTTTCAATAATCTGTACAAGTAAACATTTACAATTATCACAGTTATACCAAAATGATGAATGAAACTAATAAATATATAATATTTATCACATGAGCATCTCTGGATAAATGGCTGCTGACCTCCCAACAAAGTCAACATTAGTCAAAGTTGTAATGCTAGATATGATTATCCATACACGGTATAAAGGTAGACCAAACCTGAGACCATTCTTTAATATCAATTTTACATTTACTGCATAAATTAATAAATGTTTCCCAGTTGTTGGCATAGTTTTGCAAATGGGAAATATAAAAGATATAAATGTCATTCTTATTGCAATCAGCCATAGAAGGCAAATTTTGTTATTTTGAGTCTAGAGGAGTTAATGCCCAATAGTCAGCAATGTAAATCATCATGGTCATGTCACATAGTTCTCAAAACCTAATGATAAGAGGCAGTGACAGAAACAAGTCAAGTTTGAAATCCCTCCTGCAACTTCCATGTCTAAACATTTGCATCCATTGTTGTAGATTCCTAAAATCCCATAATATGATTGGAGTGTTACTTTTCTTGTTTATTTTATTCCTATATATTCAATTTTTGGAAACAGACAAATTAATCAGGGTATAGTCTAGTCAAAGGGATATAGCTATTTTGCTGATGCAATGGTTAATGATATTCTTGGCACAAAAGAGCGTAACAACGAACAAGAACACTATGAGAGACTACTTCGTAAAATAAACAGACGTTTAATGACTCCAAATTAATGTTAGCGCTTTCGGCTAAATCAAATATTTAGCCTTCCTCAGACAAACAGCAGAACAGGAAATGACATTTCTTAAAATATATGTATAGAACCAATTGAAATAAAGTGCATTTAGTAATTAGTTGTAACTAAGGTTACCTTAAAGTAGTATAATCCATTGCAAACATAAGCCTTGAATAAAGGTAAAGATAGAGTGCCTCTATAGGCATTGCAACGGAACAGCAAGTGATACTTTGTTGCAAGTAACTCCATTCATCAAAATATTTACACAGATGTTAAACTCTATAATTACTGGATTATTTAATCATACAACTTGCTTCATACTTATGTGATGTGTTAAAAATGTTATAAAAACAGTGAATGATAAACTAAAAAATATTTGTGTATATTTTAAATTGTTACCAAAAATATTTCCACAATTTGGAACATTATTTCCACATTTAAACATTAAAAATACTGATTAGTTTTGCCCGCAGAATTCCTGTACAATAATCACAAAATAATACAATTTTACATTAGTGCATTCTGTTAGGGAATAATTGATGTTGGGTCCATTTCATATCCAAATGTGAGAGACCTTCCCTATATGTGTTATCTGTTATACGATAACCATTTTAATATACACAAATATTTTTTAGTTTATCATTCACTGTTTTTATAACATTTTTAACACTTCACATAAGTATGAAGCAAGTTGTATGATTAAATAATCCAGTAATTATAGAGTTTAACATCTGTGTAAATATTTTGATGAATGGAGTTACTTGCAACAAAGTATCACTTGCTGTTCCGTTGCAATGCCTATAGAGGCACTCTATCTTTACCTTTATTCAAGGCTTATGTTTGCAATGGATTATACTACTTTAAGGTAACCTTAGTTACAACTAATTACTAAATGCACTTTATTTCAATTGGTTCTATACATATATTTTAAGAAATGTCATTTCCTGTTCTGCTGTTTGTCTGAGGAAGGCTAAATATTTGATTTAGCCGAAAGCGCTAACATTAATTTGGAGTCATTAAACGTCTGTTTATTTTACGAAGTAGTCTCTCATAGTGTTCTTGTTCGTTGTTACGCTCTTTATATTCTTGGCACACCTAGGCCTCCACATTCAGTCATGAAGAAAAGTTTTTCTAAAACATTCCAGAGAAAGTTGGAAATACATTTTGAACTGTTTCAGCTTGTGCAATAAAAGTTTAGCAAGTATTTATTGTGAGCAGATTTATCAGTATGACTTTTTATTCCCTGTATTTAATTTAAATTTACATATGTAGTCTTTATTGTATAGCTCTTTAGAGAGTGTTTAGGCATTTGAATCTAAATGACTTTTCATTATGCATACCCAATTAATAGCCCTATAAGTACATTCAATGATAATTTTGAAGGATAAGTCCTTTTCATTTTAAATTGTTTCAAGCTCTTGAGACGACAGAAAAAAAATCCTGTTTCACTTTTATTTATGTTGAGTGTTGAGAGTGAGATGGCTGAAAGATATCTGATATCTCATGTGTGTGTCTCAGCTTTGATTCAGAATACATACAACACGGTCATCTTTAAACTGTGCATTTATGACAGGATTTGACTTAATAGCAGTAATAGCTAAAATGTAAACTTATTCATAAATGCCACCCAAGTCTGCTCCCATGTTACAGAGGAATAAAACCTTAACTGCAACCCATATGACCTATGTTTGACCTGGAGTGAGTGGTCTAGGATGATGGGAGCGATTGTCATATAGCTGCTCCATCCTGGGGGAGGGAGATGGCTTGACTTACCACTTTGGTGACATCTAGTGGGAGATGTGTTGCAGAGCAAGGAGTTTGGGCCAGAGGACCATGTTGCGATATTGTAGCCATGTATGCCAGGATACAGTTACATGGGAAATCTTACATGTTCTTCTCCTCCACAGACTGACAGCAGTAGCATACTTTGAAGGCAACAGAGGGGGCATTATAAGCTACTTTGTTTGGGGGGACCCTGAAATTTGCCAAGATGATGGACCCATGATTAGATCTTGCCTTAACGGGAGAACAAATATGTCGGTGATGGCTCTTTTCTGAATGAGTAATAAATGGACTGGTTAGGTATTGGGAATCTGATGGTCAGCAGGCAGATGGTTAAAAATATTCAATAATAAAGGGGATAATGGCTATCTTTGCCTCATCCCTTTAGAGATTTTGACTTGTAATGCTTTGATATAAAATCTGAGAAGATATTAACTAAATTTGTGGTAGTATTTAACTTATATTTTCAATTCCAGGTGAACTAAGGAATTGTCACAATAATGCTCTGATTGCAATTATGGTTTATTTGCTTTTACAAAGATTAGTAACTTTGCATGGTTAAGCCTTGTGCATATTTTTCTCTTTCTTCTGCCTCCTCAGAAAGTTGAAGTAATTGTCTAGCTAATTCAGTTGTAATGATTTTGTAGAGATTTGATGTTAGTATATCTAAGCCTACTTCCTTTTTTTTGACTAGTCTCTCTAGCACATTGTTCATTCTTATTGGCTGTCCTGCTTTGTCTTGCTTTTGAGAAATTATCTTCAAGCCTGTGCCTTTAAAAAATATATAATACATTTTCTTTGCATTGTGCTTTATTCTGGGTATATTCTTCTGAGATTATTTTATTTATTTATTTATTTATTTATTTAAGCACCCTTTTCAGTACCATATTTTTGCCTTAATACATATTTATTTACTTTTTCCCTATATTTTCTTAGCAAGGACTTTTTGAAGTATTAAAATAAAATTATTTAATCTCCAATTTTATTTGGTAGCTTTATAATGTAATCATATAATCTGCGTTTTATATTCTTCCATTTGTTGTAGCAATTATTTACCTTTGCAATGTATTTTATCTATTTTAGTTCTACTGATAATTGAGTTCTTTTCTTGCTTAATTAATGTACTCTATTGGCATTGTCTTTATCACATTTTTTATTTTCCTGTAAATTTCTCTTACTTTAATTTTAAAGTATTCCCAGATTTCAATCATAATTATATCTCTCTTTGTTTTATATGCAATCCAGTCACATTTGTCATTTTTGATTAATAATGTATCATTTTACAGTACTTATCCATATTTTGCTTGCCCCATATTTTTAAAAGACTATTAGTATTGAATTAGTATTGAATTACCTGAAAAAGTACATGGGGTATTCAAGATAATCTTTATGAGAGGACTAATGCAAAAAAAAAAAAAAAAACAGTAATTGGCTAACAATATATTCCAATCATTTGAATTATAAAAACATGATCTTTAATAATGTAAATTAGGTTTTATATATATCTCCTAAGTAAGTTTTGTCTATTTCCTTATAATCACAGATGCTATTTTTAATATTTATTTGTTTCTTTCTCAAATTATGTTCATCCAGGGATCACTTACATCACTGAAATCATCACCCGTCAACATAAAATTATATTTATAACACAAAACTTGACTTGTAAAAAAAACTCCACCAGCTCACTATTAAAACACCCTGTAACAAAAGCAATAAAAACATTCTTAAGCACTTTTGTTCCACTATTGGATCATTTAAATGAATACATTATATTTTTAAACTATGTAAGTTGAGTGGTTGTAATTTATTGTTGTTGTGATGAATTCACAATGTGGAACACAACTGCTTAACAATGGATTTATTGTTTTTATTAAAGTATATTTTAATAATGAACCAGTGGAGTTTTTTTGTACTAGTCAGGTTTTGCGCTATCACTTTGTCATTTACTTGTTTAAGGGTCTTTTTATAAAACTATACTTACTTTGCAATTTCATTAATGTGTTAAAAAGAAATTCAAAAGTTAAATGTCATGCATCCATCATTCATATTTATCTGTTTCAGTTTATGTATTGCCTATCTGGTTAGTAACAAGTCTCCCTTTGTTATTCCATCTTTTCCAGTCCATTTTCTAGTCCAATTAAGGTTATTATGGATCGAAGTTATAACTCCTCTTTCTTCTGCATGAACAAAGCTGACAATACTTCCATCTTTTCCACTTTTTGGAAATGCCATTGTTTATCTTATTTTTTACTTTGATTTCTTGTCATAGAATTGAGATCTGTTTTTTGTTTTCTAGGTCCAGTATTACCTTAAAACATAGGTATAGGCATGCCTTTCATGTTCGGTGTGGTACATTCAAATGCAACTTAAGTTCTCTGAGTGTTCTCTGTTACCAATATTAGATGCATGCTTAAAGAAGAATTGATTTATTTTGTTTAGTTAGGTAGAGAGCAGAAAGACAAAACTTTTTTTAACTTTTAACTTTTGCTTTAATTTTCTAGCTGTACTTAACATAATTATTTCCATTTCATACCTTCAGAAAAGTTTTACATGTCAAAACTGCTAATGACAGTGGTATACTTTATTTATTTATTTATTTATTTTTTATTTCTATCTTCCGCTGCTAGGACCCCACCCCTACCACTAGAGCATTTTATAGCAATTACATGCATACCTCTTGTATAAACCCTAAAATATTTCAGACTGCAATAATTTAAAACAGATATACAATATTCATTCGATCATTTTAACTAAGCTATCAGAAAATTGAATATTGCATTTAACTGCATACTCACTAAAGTTGTGTAGTCTTTTTTCATATATCCAATTCTTATCTGAAATCCATAGCATATTTACAAATATGGAACAAGACCGCAGAAGTGCATATTTTATCTATGAGATGTTGCACTTTGTGAATTTATTTATTTTTTTATGTTTTTAATTATTCTTTGTTGACCAGGTTAGCCACACTAGGCTACCATCCTCTTTTCAGAAGAGACCCGAGGTGGTATTCATACTGAGTAGTGGAATTGGGCTTGGACAACAGAGAACTTCTCACACTCTTTCTTTGGTGAGGGGATGTGAAGTATTCCTTGGACCTTCCACGTGTTGCTGGAGGGCATCTACTGCAGTTCCAGGAATTCCAGGATAGAGGAGAGTGCAGCAGAGATGGAGAGAGGAGCAGAAGAAAACTTACCAAAGGAAGGAGAATGAGATGAAATAATTGTTACAGAGTGGAAAACCATTTGGAAAAGAGTTTGATGAAACAGGCAGAGCCTGAGGAAAGAAGTGAAGTATAATGGGGTAATATCATAGAAAAAGTGTTACAGGATGAGGAAACTGACAGGTAGAAAACAGAAGATGCAGCTGGTGAAAAAAAACTGTGGAATTATTCAAGGCCGGTAGAGTAACCAGTGTTAAAGGTTTCCTCTCCATTTTTTTTTTTTTTATTATTAAAAAAGAAGAACTTACACAAATGCACAAAGACATGGTGGGATGAAAGAAGGAAATGAGAAAGGACAGAGATTGGCAATTTTTTTTTTTGGCAGCCAGACAGGAAACGTCCAGTGATAAGAATAAAAAGTGAGAATTGTGACAGAGTGAACAGATATAATATTTTGAATAGTATTCTTTTAAGACTGATATTTGACATTAAAGACATAGCCTGGAATTTATGAACAATCATGTAGGCTTCACACGAAACCTACACCATGACCGGGATTCACTAATCCTCCATGTAAGACTAACTAAGTCTTACACAGACACTGCAGTCTAAGAGTATGATGTCAGCGAGTCATGCATATTCATGAGGGCGCGCTGACTCAACTCTAAGGCTAACACGGAGCGTGCACGAGTGCAGGGGGCATGTCAGACTGCCAAGCAGTCCAAATATCCACGCCCCTGCAAGTGCCTAAACAGCAAATGACAAATTAAATGAGCGAGTCCACTCAAATGTCTACATACCCAGCACTAAACTCCCCCACATTCTAAATCCCTGTACAAGTTTAAAATGTAAAGCTTTCCTTTTTTCTTTATTATTCCTGATATAGCTGCCCGTATTTGCATATGTATGCGCAGGTTGGCCCATTGCTTAGCTACAGTTAGCAGTGTAGACAACGAAGAGGATAATAAACGACTTATATGCAAATTAAGCCAAATAGCAATAGCGTAGTGGTAGAGCCCTTGTACAAAGAGGAGGCATTCCCGGTTTGAGTCCCGCCACTCCCCTTCCTATTTTCTGTATGAAATGTGTGCATAAAAAGAATTCCTGACATTTACCTTTTAAATTTCAGTAAAATGCATTGAAATGGCCTCTGTGGTAGTGAACGATATTTTATATATATATATATATATATATATATATATATATATATATATATATATATATATATATATATATCAAAGAAGGTGGAATGGTCATGCATACTGATAAATGCATAAGTAATGAGAAGCACTGCTAAGCAAAGTTTGCTAGTAATAAGCACAATGAAGTATAATTGCTCATAGCTTAGCACTACTTTAACTAGTGCAATAGTTTTGCGAGGAGCTGCGCATTGCGCCAACTAGTGCAATGTCGGGCAGCGTAGAGCAATGTAGAGCAACGTCGAGCAATGTTGGGCAAAGCTGAGCAAAGTCGGCTAAACACAGCCACACCTCCTATCTGGTCTTGCCAGTAGTAAAATAAAAAGCAATGACAGGCCTCAAACCCGGGATACTGTGCACCATAATCACAGGACTAAACGAATAAGCCATGACAGCATTAAATATGGATGCATTTCCAACACACTCATATATATCAATGGAAGTTTACCCATTGCTAAGCAGGTTTGCTCTTAGCTGAGATTTTTCAAAACCGGCCAATCACAAATAAGTGTGGGAAATGAGGCATATTTAAGCTCCATAGGCGGGAATAATTTCCATAACTGGTTGTAGCTCCCATCTGCAGACAGTATGGCCGGTGTTGGAGAGGGCACTCGTTTTTGAGCACAACAGTCGGTTATTGAGGAGTCAAAATTTATGGTTTTGCTCCTCGTCCATCATCATGATGCAAGACTCCTTCAGGGCCAGTTTCAAGGCACTGAGTACAAAGCAGAAGCCTGGAACCGTTTAGCACATGATCTCACCAGTGCCACAGGCATCCCTCAGACTGGTGAGCAGGTCAGACACCACTATGCAGACCTGAAGAGACGCAAGAAGAACCGACTGAACCAGTGAATACAAGAGGCCCGTAGAATGGAAAATGCCCCACTACTGAGTATGTAGCCATGGAATGAAGTATGTAAGAATTGCTATTGTAGTCTATATTATGGAAAGGTATGTCTCAATATCCCTTTATTTACTTCACAGCTGCAGGTGTCTGTGCTGTGAATCAACAAGCCTATGCAGATAGGCTGCTAAGGCTGTGCCACCAGGCAGGTTAGTAATTATTCTGCATGTTTTGTTATATAAAAGAAGTGAGAGAGCCTGAAAAAGAGTGTTGTAACCCATTAATAAAGGTATAATAAGTCCTGAATAACTTCTCTGAATGTACTGTTATATAAAATAAGTGAGACAGCGTGAAAAGGTGTTGTAACCCATTAATAAAGGTATAATACATCTTGAATAAAAGTCTTCTGCATGCACTGATATATCAAATAAATGAGAGAGCCACTAGAAAAGTGTGTAATGTAATTAATAAAGGTATAATTCCTGGAGTGTGTCCGTGTCACTTTCTTCGATATGTTGTTGTACCCTTGCATTATAGAAATAGTACTGTTGTATTAAGTGCAGTCAACCCACACATGGGTAGGCCCATATAAAGTGGATGAAGGGAATGCCAGTAGCTGTTAAGCATATATACAGGCCTCAATTGTCGGTTAATGGCCGGCATGTACAGGTTAATCTGGCACATGAGTAGCTTGTTATTGTGTTCCCCAGAAATGTCAGTATACTGCTAGAAATGTAGGGGGCTGTTAACATATACCTGATAATGTCACCTGAACACATCCAGATATGTAGATACATAAATATAAATGAAAAATATAAATATGTAGCAGTAACATCTGCATCCAGGACAGCTTGTATGTCAGATACAGGTCAGGTATATCAAGAACTAGCAAAACCCATTTCATTATTTAATGGACATTGCCTAATGTAATAATACATGTAGGGTATATTTAACTGCAGTCAATAGGAATGTAGTGTAAACTATAAGTATATATAAGTTGTTAATGGAGGTATCTTTTTGCACCCTACTGTATGTGCGTAAACAATGCAATTCCACACCTCAATGGGTAAGTCTAATCTCATAACATTTGTTGGGACACATGTCCAATTGGTTTATAAATATCTGCATTTACTTCGATGCATGTGTCCTGTTCACATACTGCCATCTTGGTGGCCTGTTGCCACCAATCAGTTCTGCATGCTATTGGAATGTCCACTGTTATTCTATATATGCATGTGTTATGCTTGCTGTTCAACTGTTGGAACTCTGGTGTGTTGGGTTAATGGGAATACTACTGTATGCTGTTACAACTAAATTGGAATGCTGTTAGCTTTTACTAACCCATATTGTCATTAAATCCTCCTAAACATAGAACGTATGGGAAGGCCTGTCCCAGTGAACCCACCTGTCCCACCTAAACTGGCGATGGCACCTGGCACCAGCATTTCTGGTGCCCAGCCCGGGACCTCCTCCTCCGTTGGTCCTGTGCCACCTTCGGTTGAAAGAGCTGCTGGGGATGGGGCTCATTCCCCCCCGGTGCAAGCGTGGCTGGAGGAGGGCCACCTATCACCCTCCAAATGGTCCGGGCTGTGGTGCGTAGGGAGATCGAGTGTTCATTCGCTGATCCTCTACGCCAGCTTGAGGCAAGAGTGGCGTGACTCATGTGTGAGACTGCCCCTCCTACGCAGCCCTCAGCACAGCCATCCTCCGGGCTGTGAAGGTGCAGTGGTGACTGCCCATGGGTGGGGATCTCAGTTCCACTGTTGCCATCTGTGGGCTCATGGGCTTGCGATTTCCAAACACCCTTTCCCTTCAAATTACCAGTATATGCACAGCTGTTGCTGTTAAAGAAATGGGCAGCTATGGGCCTTCCCTACACCCATCCTGCACATCCTGAGCTGTTTTCCCTATAGTCTTTCCCTCTTTGTGCCTCTTTTGTCACCACTTTCCTATCTCCCCATTTTCTTTTCTTTCAAAGAAATGAGCGCGGAAGTTAGCGAGAGTAAGCACTTTTAAGCAGCAGTTAGCGGGTTTGCACGAGTGTGCGCTTAGCTAAGCATCGCACAAACCCACTTACAACTGCTTAAAAGTGCCTTAGTCACTCTGTATGTCAGGGGCCTTGTTCTGCACAGCAGCAAAATAAAATACCTCTGACAGTCTTGAACCCCGGACCACGTACACACAAGACTACATGAAGTACCACTGTGCCATGGTAAACATACAACAAATTGGTGCAGAAATCGATATATCATGCATCAGAATGAGTGAATGTAAAGGAGAAATAGGAATGCCATAACACAAATCCTGTTCTGTGGATCTTTACCAGCAGTTCTTGTGGAATTGCATTACATTACTATGAAAAGAGAACCAGCCATTCTAGTAGGAAATAATGTTACACAGCACTTTACAACTCCCACACAGTATTATAGCAGGACAAACACTAGCATATCTGATTAAGGCAGAGGCCATACTTCCCAACTGTGACTATTTTTCAGGCATGTCCCTGATTCCGAGACAGGTTTTAGCTGTGTCCCTCTGAATCCCACTGAAAGCTACTGAAGTTAGGCAGAAAGGTGGTGAATTACACTTAATGAATAATGACAAAAAGTAAGAGTTAGACACCACTTGTACTCCAGGAAATGTGTATTAATCCATATGCTCTGGTTCTCTCAATGTCTCAACCTAATGTTTCTAATATTGTAAAGGTGTACCTCACTTCGACCTACTTTACCCTGAGTCTGTTCAAATATGTACCTGAGTGTTTGAGAGCCCTGTCAGAGGCAGAAACACACAGGCATATCAGCTATTCTGCTGTTACACACTGTGCAAATAGCTTTGGAAGGAGTTCCAGAAGCATACCCTTATGTAGGAGTACAACACTGAAATACCAAAGGATGTAGCCATGTACTGGTAGCAACCAACTGTGACAATGCCATTGTTCCAGTGCTGAAAAGACCGGTGTGGTACACAAAGAATAACAGGCTAACCTCTGGCTACCATCTGGTAGGTCCACAGTTGGGAGCTACGCAGACAGACTACTTGCCTTGGTAAACTAACAGGTACACAGCAACCCTTTAAGTCCAGCAAGATAAAGTTCACACATTAATACATAATGCTGTCTGTCCTACTGCACCCCTACCCAAATGTACAATAAACCTGTGTGTTCAGGGTCTACCAAGGATGTAGGTAGGCATACTCAGTACAGAAATTTGTACAGTTTTCCTGAGTAGCCTGTGCTAATGTCAACACTAAAAAAGCACAAACTGTTCAAAAGTGAGTGAATAAATATTCACAGTATAGCAGTTCACAAACAGTTCGTGTGCCAAATGAATACATCTCAATAACTACTTTTGTATGGCAGGAAATTGTAGAAGTAGAAAAGAAACTACATACTGACATGTATCTTGTGTTAGCATGTGTAGGGGAGAGTACAATTCTACACTATCAACTGTGTAGTGGAACTGGCAACATTCAGGTCTGAGTACAACAATAATGTCAGTGGCTACACCCCTAGCTTCAGATATAAGTACTATACCAACCTTCTGGCTTACACAAGAGTGTCCACAGCAAACAAGCATAGGCCCCACTAAGGAAATCTGAAAGGTCTACGCCTACCTGACATAGCAATTTATAGCACTGGGTTGCTATGACAGTGAGTACTGCAGTTACCACACAGCAGGCTGCCTGCAATTACCAAATGGTGGCCACCAACTGGCGCAGAGGCCATCACATGCACATGTACAGATACCTATAAAAGCAGGCTGTACCTGCTGGCCACACATGCAATCACCCCATTGCAGACGGTGAGAGACAGAGAGAGAGAGAAAGAGAGACACAGACACATAGACAGAGAGAGTGAGAGAGACTCACACCCCCACCCACACCAGTGGAAAAAAAAATAATAATAAACTAATAAAAAAAATTAAAACATAAAAACAAATAATAATTACATTAAGCCAAAGATACTGCTAACTGAAAACTATGAACTCATGCAAAGGAAAGGTATGTAACAGATATGTATTTACTGGCATGTAGTAGATGTATCTGAAGACCACTCTACATACATTGAAACATTATGTGGCAGCAGTACGTATCTATGCACAGATGCCCTGCATAACTACTGCCATGGACAAATCAGTGTGTAGCTGTGTGCAGTGGGATATAACTGTGATATATGTAGCTCAGCATTAAATGTCAAACATCTGAACCATGTTATCTGTGTTCTGTACAGTAGTGTGGACAATGTCTGTTTGGGGGAGTAGCGCATACAGCTATATAACCATGGATGTGACAGAGTAACAAATGCATGATAGTCATATCAACGTGTAGCTTAGCATTGGCAACAGCTGTACCAGGCTAGTATGGTACTTTAGCATTTGCAGCTATATATACACCCTTTAATATTACTGTGTGATCACATGTGACAACTGTTCATGTTGCAGCAAGGCCCAACAGGTCAGCCGTGAGGTACATGGACTTACAACAGTGTGGTCCTTGTGTGTGTATGGCACATATATACGGAGAGATCTGTCTGTGTCAGATATATTAGCATCTGTTTATGTGCATAGAGCAAGGGACATACTGCAACTGTTTGTGAAAGTTGTATATATATATATATATATATATATATATATATATATATATATGTATATGTTGTTGAAGGTTGTTATGTGCATATTTCTATATAGGTTGTAGCGTGTGGCAAACCAGAAAGCATACAGTGCTGGTATATGACATGTGGTGGTTGAACGCTGTGGGTATGATTTGTCAGGTTTGCAGTGTTGCAGCCAGTGAGGCCTGCTAAAGCTACATGGGTGGAGAACGCCTTCAATGCATTCCGCACAACACTGTGCAATATTATGACATAACTGTATACCTCACAACCTTCCCATACTCAATATTCCCACCATGAAAGGTGGACTGTATATGTTCCTATATGTATATCAATATGTACACCAATGGATGTTTATATGTATGTGTGTATATATACATATATATGTATAGAGAGTGAGAGACAGAGACAGGGTCATATTTACTGCAACAGATGCCTGGTGACAAAGCCATGGACTCAAGCTCAATGTTGACACTGCCTTGGCATCCCTCCTTGCAAAAACTCAGTACCCATTAACTACCACATAGGTGGTAGTCTATTTAACACTGAAGGTGTGATAAGAGACCATGGAACAAAGGTGGACAGTAGTCTCCCCTTTGATTGTCACAGTGCCACACTAGTCATGTAATCTGTCTACGTGGCACACATAATCACAAAAGGTGTGTCATCCAGGGAATTATAGGTCAGTGTTCCCCTCTACTCCACACATAAAACCCATTATAGAGTACAATGCCCCATGTGGTATGTACCTCACAAGACATCTACAGCAACTGGAAAGGACACAGACATACCTCACAAAGAGTAATACTGGCCTCAAACAGATGCACTATGCAGACCGTCCCACAAAACTACAGCTAGACTGTGTCGCATACCATCTACCCAGAGGTGACCTCTGCCTAACATGTAAAGCTATGTGAAATCCAGAGCTGTTGGACATGCTCCACGTAATCAGATGACAATCCTTACGAGCTACACACTCTAGGGACCTAAACCTTGTCACCTCAATAAACAGCACATGCTGGAGGGATAGATCCCTATCTCAGAGACATCCCATACTCTGGAACAAACCCCCTATCAATAGCAAACAAAGCTCCTAATTAGCAGTAGTCATATATAAACCTGATAATTGTATGTGAGATAGGAAATACACCCTGGGAATCACCTCTGTGGCTCTGCTTGACAGGGCTACGAGAAATTAAATTACCTGTGTGTCAAAGGCCAGGGTAGTGTATGGCTAGACATCTATAGGTCCTAGGGCCACTAGCCTACAACCTACCTATGAACCGATACACACCCACATGTACTTATTGCAATAATTGCTTTGTGAGGTTGACTGAGTGTGATGGTGAATGTGTTGGTGAATGTGTCAGAGTTCTGTATATGTGTGATAGCTAAGTGGGAAACTGTTTCTGTCATGGTATTTAGTGTCCTAGCTGTGATCCCAGCAAAAGATGTGTATGCTATTGCTAGGCACAAAAAGCAGTATGCCAGACGGTCTGATGTAGTCTGTTGGTGTCGACTGGGGTGTCCCATTGTAGGCTACAGCAGTGCATGTATGCTTATTGAGTGTTACTGCTGGTGAATCCAACCCCTGAATGAACTGTAGTACTACCTGAAGCTGTATGCCTAAACAGTACAGTATGGTGTATGTACACATGTCCTGGAACCACTGTTTTGTTTGTTCCCCGTAGTCCTCCAGATGACATACCTCAGGCATAAGGTCTTGTAATGCTGACACACAGTACTGTATGGTACACAGGTAAAGGTCATGTGTGTTCCCATATCTTTGTATCTGGTATGTACGGCTGATGTGTGTGTATGCCTGTACCATGGCCTTGGTCATATGTGTGTTACAGAATATAGGTGCGTAGCTAGCAACATGTATAGTGTAGTACATCAGTATGCCACTTATATTGACGAATGAGTACATATGTTAGGCAGGGGTTTGCCATCAGTGACTAGTGTGGTATACTGGTAATACTGTGACTGGACTTTACAATCATTGCAATGGATTACATGTTATGTTATACATTAGCTTGATATATACCCCCTGTGGCTAGGTGGTGCATTGTGTTGCATACAGTGTGCCATGTACTGTTGTATACTCTTACATACTGGTTTATCTTTGTTGCTGTGCAAAACATGGTTTGATATAAAAAATGTGGCAGGCACTGTCAGGCAGTTGTGGGTTGAGCACTGATATGTGTTATTGAAATTGTGTATCCTTTGACAGCCAATAGGTTGCTATATATGGCAGATAAATGAAATCTGTACTGTAGAATATTAAGTGTGCCACTTGACTTGCTCACACATATTGTTTCATTGTCTTCCAGGGTCATGGCCCACCATCGTAATCCCTCATACAGCCCAGCAGAGGATGAAGTTATAACAGACACCATGGCTCAGCACTACGCCTTGCTGTTCTCAAGAACCAGCCAGGACCAGCATGAGCGAACTGCACTGTGGCAAGATCTTGTCTGTAGGGTAAATGACACAGGCATGCATAACCGGACATATGAGCAGGTACGCCATCACTGCAATGATTTAATTAGACATGTCTGGCAGCATACGTCTGATATCCGTAGACAACAGCTTGACACAGGTGGTGGGGTAGCCATCCACCCCCCCCCCACCAGAGTGGAGGGGCTGCTCCTGAGCCAGGTGGATCCTGGCCAACAACAGCAACAACAACTAACATGCGTCATCATGGAGACTGGAGCCACCCAGCAAGTTGACATGGAGTGTGCAGGTAACATGGCATAGCTGTACACTACTGTTACCTCTATTGGTAGATCATGCTTATGTGAGATGCGTAGTGTGTAGTTACAAGATGCGGTGCCTAGTGTTGTGCAATAATAATAATTCAGAATATAATATGCAGGCCTGTGACTGTCAACAGTTGTACTACTGTAAGATTGCAAACACAAAGTAGCAATGCCACAGTTGTTGCCACTGACAAACTATCTCATATCCTTGTAGGTCCCTCTGGTGTGACAGCAAGGCAGCAGACCCATGCTGGTGAGTGTATTCAACATTTAATATTGCTAATTAAATGTGCATGTCATAGGTGAGGTCTAGGCCATGTACACGTCACACACCAGCGCATAATGCATGCTGTGCATGTTTGCTGTGAGACTATGCACATCTCAGTAACATGAGTAGCTGATTCAAACACAAGCAATACACAGAGCATCCCACACAATTGTGGCAACACTGTAGTGGACGTTGGATAGGCAGAGTCGATACACATGCACACAACACACACAACTGTGTCATACACAGTACATGTTAACATGCTACACATGGCGTATTCAGACACGCTGTAAGGTCACATTTCAGCATTACAAATGTCATCCACACAGCACACATAATATACCTGAGGGGTAGAGTCCTCTCATGTGTCTGTGCGACACTCTTCAACACATAACACATTCATGTTAGGCAATGCCCTCTACTGTGCACCTTATGAACCCATGTAACAACTGGCCATGAAATGGTGAATGTAGCCATGGTACTGCAGTTCAGGTACAGCATGCTATGTGCCGGTCTGGCACACATTAGTAGCCTTGAGTGACCACATGATGCTGCATGATGATGTCACATGGTACTACACCACATCCAGTTACAGTGGCCACAGCACTACACATATCATTAATTGCTATGCACCTCAATGTTGTGTGTGTGCAAACTTATGCACCGATACACAATATGCATAGCAATCACCATTTGTACAAAGTGACACACATGTCTTGTAATACTATTGAGTGTATAGATCACATGACACACATTGTGTATGTGCGATGTTCAATGTTGCAGTTGTGTGGTAGCATGCCATGTCATGGTTGGCACTGACATGTCCACAATATGTCCTACACTCACCATAACCACTGTACAATGGCTATGCTGAGCAATGGTATTCCATCAGGTATACATGCACCACTCATCCTGTGTGTATACATAGCATGTATGTGCTAAACCTGTGTCCACAATTATCTGCTAAAGACACAGATGCTCTAATCAGAAATGGATATCTATGTGACACACTGATACACATCCAGCCATGGTATGTATACCTATGAGTGATGGTGCACAGGACATTGCAGAGCTGTTAATACTTGCACGGCAATGTTGTGTCCATGTACACATTGCGTTCCAGGGTGAGGCCAATCACTAAATAAAACACACATGCATCAAAGCCATGTATACTGTTATTAGCAAGGGCTGTCTACACTCACACTGCATGCTGTTGAGCAACACACGTCCTGCATGCAGTCACATTTGATATAAATGTTTGGCTTGTGATACTGTAACCCACCATCACACGCTATTGAGTATGTTCTGGATTGCTGGTGGTGTGTGTATGTGTGTGTCTGTGTGTGTCTGTTGTAGTGAGGAGTGTATTTGTGTGCATATGTGCATGTGTGCATGGGTTCATGGTCATGGATAGATGTTGGGGTGAGACATTAGATGTCCTCCGCATTGTCATGTCCATGTGTCAGGACAGTGCGAGATGGGTGAGACGTTGACATGGACGTATGCCAGCAACATCAGCAGCTGGCAGTCGCCGCGGATATCCCTCAAGTCACAGCCACTCCTGTAGTGCCAGTACCAGCCCCAGCAATGTTGGGGGTGGGCTGCCCATAGATGATCTAAGAAGACCACGTGCACGTGGCTCTGGACAGTCCCAGCAGGGACCTGGCTCCAGTGTACATCCATCTACCTCTGGGGATAGTACCCAGTCAGGCTTAGTACCTGATAGTGTCAGTAGCACCCCTGCCAGGCACAGGTACTGCATCCATGGCCAGAGACGGTGATCTGTAAAGCCTGGTAGGTACAGTCTGTGGCTGTCCCACAAATACCCATATATGGCAGCCACATGGTGGAACTGTGTGCATGCAGACACACACACACATAAACAAGACACCTAGGGCTACCACATACACGCACACATTACATCAGCATTGGCCCATAGCAGTACTCTTGGCCCTCACACACACACACACATGCAGACACACACACACACACACACACACACACACACGCATGTCAATTTTATGGGTCACTGTAAGCCTCTGGCAAACCAACAACACACCCTGTGCATATGATGAATCCTGTGCCACCTCCTGTCATCTGTGACATCGATGCAGGAACAGGCTACCATGGTGCTGATGCACAGGGTGACTTTATAGCAGTATAGCAATGTTAGCATGTTGTCAGCAGTAGAGTGTAATGATATGCTTGAAGGTGTAGCTGAGCAGGCATGATGCATGTAAGCTATGATTGTCAATGTAGTAATGTTTACACCAGTGTTAGTTCCAATAGTGTATTTTCTGCCCACGTGCCACTTGGCTGATGTATGTAGTATTGGCTGCATGTGTTAGAGAGTGGACAGTATGTGTGGGATGTGTGTGGCACAGATTTGCAGGTGTACATTTGTGAACATGGTGGAGGTGCACTGTCTGCATGTACGTGCATAGTGGACACATGGGCAGGGTGACATGCCTTGTATTACACTAACACTCCATAGTCTCAATTGGTGGCCAGTATGCATTGTACTACACACATTTTGGAACTTGACTACACATGTGTGTATGACATGGTTTGACACTGTGCTGTGGGTGATACTGTTACTATCTGTCATTGTTTTGCATTCTGGTTGTTTACACAACTTCAACAGCCTGACCATAACCAATTGTTAGATGATGTCTTGACAACTGACACACAGATGTAGACCACACAGTAACATCTGGACACTTCAGGTACTATACTATGCCAGTAACCAGTGGTATTCACCTGCACCCATTACTGGGACCACTCCTATTTGGCATCTAGCTCTCTTAGGTTCAAGCAATCACAGTAGGGATATGTCTGTCTATGTGTGGTAATCCATACTGTGGCCTATAATGCATTCTCCAGATGACACACACATCCTCCACAATGGTATCACACAGACAGATCCCTGTCGTCAAACCCATGCTGTAAAGCTATAAGCCAACCAAAGCATAGTCATCCACCTTTACAGAACATAGTATCCCCACAGTACCACATAGGTAGTAGTCACCAACATGAAGAACAGGTACCAATGTGTACATGCAACCAAGTGGTACATCATCTCTCCTTTGATAATCACATTTCCAAAGGTATGTTTAAATCCCTCGGTAGATCACATAAGCAATAAAGGGTCTGCATGCATATCCACAAAGGTTGTTGTACACCTATAATGAATAGCCATCATTGATAGACCCTGCTGCTTTTGAACAGGTCTGACATCTACCTCGGACATAAACCCTCACTCACACAATTCTATAGAAATCGTAATGAGTGTGTGTGACACGGATGACCTAGGCCAGGGATCACTGCAGTGGCTGGCCTTGTCACAAGCATACAGATGTGACCTAAGGTCTGGAAAGCAGCAGCACACTCTTGAAATGATGACAGATGTGTTATTGGAGAAAGCGGGGTTCCCACACATGCAATAATTGAGGTCACATGTACGTATATGTATTTGCCACACAGCTACCCCACATGTGCAGTGCACATACTAGTGTCATACTGATATGTCATACAGTAGTAAAAGCAAAACCCACAACCCATTGACCAACAGTGTCACACACATTGAGCACACACACTTGTCAAATGCAGGAATCAAGCTCCTACCTAACTGCTTTATGTTACTACAGGAGTATGCATTTACACAACATACTATACACATTACTGTGAGCTCTTTTTTCCACAGGTATATTTGTAGGGTGATGACATCATCAGACCTGACAAAGATTAGTATACCACTTTTAAGGTGTTTGAGTACTCTACAAAAAGGTTGCTCCTCTACAAGGAGCTCACAAACAAACACAGTCCTGTCAAGTTCAGGATTCAAACCCCTACCTAACTGCTTTATGTTACTACAGGAGTACACATTTAAACAACACACTGTACACATTACTGTGAGTTCTCTTTTCCACAGGTATATTTGTAGGATGGTGACATCATCAGACCTGACAAAGATTAGTATACCACTTTTAAGGTGTTTGAGTACTCTACAAAAAGGTGGCTCCTCTCCAAGGAGATCACACACAAACAGACACACTTGTTAAGTGCAGGATTCAAACCCCTACTTAATTGCTGCATGTTACTACAGGAGTATGCATTTACATGACGCGCTATACACATTACTGTGAGTTCTCTTTTCCACAGGTATATTTGTAGGATGGTGACATCATCAGACCTGACAAAGATTAATATACCACTTTTAAGGTGTTTGAGTACTCTACAAAAAGGCAGGATTCAAACCCCTACCTAACTGCTTTATGCTACTACAGGAGTACGCATTTACATGACGCGCTATACACATTACTGTGAGCTCTGTTTTCCACAGGTATATTTGTTGGATGGTGACATCATCAGACTAGACAAAGTGGGTTACATTAGGTGACATTGGGTGGGCTGCATAGAAGGAATGTCTAAACACTTTGGCCATGTGATCATCAAAGGAGAGTTCACTATCTAACTGTGTCCCCAGGGCCTTCATGACTTTCTCCATACCTACTGGAGTACCACCTATGTGGTAATTTGTTTGCACTTTGTTTTAGCCAAAGGGGATGACTATGCATTCTTTGGCATTCTTGTTGGTGCATTGTTTTGACACCAGGTATCTGTCTCTGTAAGCCCCTTCTGGAGGATGTGTGTATCAGCCATAGAGTCGATTATGGACCACAGTTAGCAGTCATCTGCAAACCTGTTCAGCCATACTCCTCCCGTGCTTGCCTGTACCTCTGAGCAGTGTCTACTGAACAGGTGGGGTCCCAGGACCAAGACCTGTGGGATGCCATTTGTGACTGTCTTAGAGTCAGACATGGCACCTGCAACTCTGAACATGTGTGTTTGATCTGAGAGCCACTAGGCCACACATCCTGTGACATAGCTGTTGATGTTCAGGCTGGTAGGCATGTCCATGTTAACAGAGTGGGGAATGATGTGAAAAGTCCTTAGTGAGGTCCAGGTGGCCTGTGTGGACTACTTTCACCTCCATCTATGCCCTTGCTGACTGTTTGAAGTAAGTCAACTATGTTTAGGAGGCAGGATCTGCCTTTAACAAGGCAAGGTTGTGTAGAGTCCATTGTCTGGAGGTCCCCAATGTCTCTGTTTATGGGTTCCATGACAATTTGCTCAATAGCTTTGTAGACCATGCTGAGTAGACATATAGGGCAATGGTTTCCAGGTTCTATTGTGGCACCCCTTTGTGGAGCTGGATGACTGATGTGTTCTTGGCTTTGGAGAGGGCTATCTTTACCTGCATGTCCATGATATCTGGGGCTCTGCATCCTTCTGTGATGGACACAGACCCTTTTGGGGGTGATGGGGGGAAGTTTAGACTGAACTTGTCCCACAGGATGTGGCCAATGAAAGATGGTTCAGTGTATTCCTTGCCATTTGTCAGTAGCTGACAGCATATTTGGAAGTTGACACCTACATGTATGGTATAGCTACCACAAGCTTTGTAGTTGTTATTCTTACAGTCTTTGGCAATTTGTCTTTTGACAGTGTCCTTGAATTATTTTATGAGCGATCATTGCTTCTTCCTAATAATGATCAGTGATGCCTTTCCTTTAGTGAAGATGGCTCTATCAGGTGTTAGTTTCCTCCTTCTGTTGTCTAGCTTATTTGTGGCCAATGACCACCAGATTGTTTTCTTATTTTTGGAGGAGTGCATCTTAGTTTTATTTGTGATGTCTCAATCCATGCATCCCTGTAGATGCTCATAGGATGCACTTGTAACTGATTTGGCAGATTGTATACCATTCTCCTATAGCAAGAGGTCTTTGGAACTTTCCACTTTTGTCTTGGGAAGTGTGCAGTTTGCTTTTGAAAATGTCTTCATGATGGTTTCATTGACTGGGTGGGGTTGCGTGATGTGGATGTCCAGTGTGAGTACTTTATGATCTGATATTACCAGCGAGGGTTTTATCTCTGTTGTGGAACACTGGTACCCCATGTTGGTGATGATCATGTCCAGTATGGTGCCACCTCTAGTGGTCATGGTGACCAGCTGTTCCAGGGTGTTAGAGCTATTAAACTCTAGGAAACATTGGGCAAAGGACGTTGTATACAAGTAATTCTCCCACTCAATGTTTGGGTAGTTGTAATCACCTCATATAATGGTGTTTGATAGGACCTTCATATTTTCCACTGTTCTCAGGAATACTGAGTGAGGTTCCTGTGACAAGGTGGTGATCTGTAGCAGGCTACAATCTGATGAGCAGCTTTGCGCAACCCTAGTTGCACTTGCATGGTCTCCAAGGCCTCATGCTGTGCCACTAACCTGAAGGTTTGGGTATCCATAAGGTAAATGTGTACACCCCTTCCTTTTTTATTTCACTCGTGGTGTTGGGTCCAAAGGTCAGATGGATTGTGAGTGTTTTACATGGAGCATGTCCAACAGCTCTGCGTTTGACATAGCTTTGTATGTTAGGCAGTGAACACATCTGAGTAGGCGATATGCAAGGGAGTACTGATGGAGCATTTTGAGACAGTCTGTGTATGGCATGTATTTCAGGCCACTAATGCTCATTGTGGGGTATTACTGCAGGCTTTCCAGTTGTTGTAGTTGGCTTGTGAGGTACATAGCAAAAGTGGCATTGTACTCTATTATAGTTCTAGTGAGTGATGAGTAGTGGGGAACAATGTCCTCTTCTATTCTGCATGAGACATATTTTGTGATGAGGTGTACCACATAGCAGGCTTTCCTGACTACTGTGGGGATGTGATTATCACCGTTGTGTCCAGTGTCTACCTGTGACCCAAGGTCTCTTGTCACACTTTCAGTGTTAAGTATACTACTGCCTATGTTGTCATTCTTGGCTATGGAGTTTTTAACAAAGAGGATGACAATGCACCTTTTGGCATTGTGCTGGAGCCCATGGCTTTGACAACAGCCATCTGTCTGTCTCAGTGAGGCCCTTTTGTAGGATATCCACATCTTTAGTGTTTCCAATATGGCTCCTAGTTTGCAGTCCTCTGGAAACTTCAGTAGCCACAGACCTTCCATGTTAAAGTTTACTTCAGGGAAGTAGATACCAGACAGGACAGGACCCAGGACTGAACACTGTGGTACTTCACTTGTCTCTGGTCCATAGTCGTACTTGGTGTCTGCTACTTTCACAGTGTGTGTTCTGTCAGTTAGCCAGTTGGCATCCCATCTTGTGACATAGCGATTTATACCTAGTTTAGTGGGTTTATCTATAATTCCAGAGTGGGGGATGGTGTTGAAAGCCGAGGCAAGATATACATAGGCTGTGTGAACCACCTTACCCTTGTCTCCAGTTCTGATAACTGATTCAATGATGTCTATCAGGTTTAGGAGACATGATCTGCCTTTTACAAACCCAACATGGTTGTGGTCCAGTGTTTGGAGATTACCAATGTCTTTTTTTATAAGTTATATGATGATACATTCCATGGCCTTGCAGAACAGGCTCATCAGGCTAATGGGGTGCTAGTTCCTGGGGTCCATGGTGGCTCCCCCCTTGTGTAGTGGGATAACCATCACTGTGCGCCATTCAGCAGGCACAAAGCCTGAAGTGAGGCTATGACTTAACATGGTACGTAGGTGTGGTGTCTGTTCGTTCTGTAGTTTGTGTAGAACACAGCCTGGGGTGTTATCTGGTCCCATGGATGCTGTGTTCCTGGCTTTGGAGAGTGTGTTTTACCTGTGCAGCCATGATGACAGCAACTTTGCAGTCTTCTGTTATAGAGATGTGCTCTTTCATGGGTGAGAGGGGGGTAAAGTTAGCACTGATCCTATCTGCCAGGATGTTGGCAATATCAGTTGGGTCTGTATATTCAGTGCCATTGCGCTGTAACTCAGAGCAGATCTGAGTGTTGCCATTGAGATTTTTGACATAGCTATAGAATGCTTTGTGGTTGTCTTTATGATCAGTGACAATTTTGTTTTTAGAGCCAGCTTTGGAGGATTTCATCATGGATCACAGCTTCTTACTGATGTTGACCATGGAGCTCCTCCCCTCATGGGATTATACCTTCTTTTGCAACAGTATTTTCCTTCTGTTGTGCAGTTTGTTTATGGCAGGGGAACACCAGATTGGCTTGCTTTTCTTGGAGGATAGTGTCTTCATTCTGTTTCAGATAGCACGATGCATGTAGTCATGTAAGTCTTATAATGTGAAATTGTGAAGTATTCAGTAGTTGTAACTGTACTGTCCATCTGCATGGGTGCCCTGCAGTTCAGCACTTCTGTCTTAAGAAGCATGAAGTTGGCTTTGGAGACATTTATTAACATGGTTTCCTTAATGGGAGTGTGGGTCCAGGATGTGGATATGTAGGGTAATTAGCTTATGGTCAGATGGGACCAATGAGGTGCTGACGTCAGGTGTGGAACAACAGTCACGCAGGACAAACCAAACCCCATAACCAACACAAATAACCACAAAGTGAGCTAAATGCTACTCATTGCCAGAAGTCTCAGCCTCAAGATGCACACACGCGAGGCACTTCTTATTATGGAGAATATTGATATCTGTGCAGTATCAGTAACCTAGTTCAAGGCTCCAGACAGCACACCAGCACTACCAGAATACTACTCATTCCATACCTTCCAGCATCAGAACCTGAATCATAGCACATAGGGTGAGGATGTATCCATATTCATCAGGGATACCTACACCTCTCTCTACATGCTCTCTACAGGATATGTGCCCATAGAATGTTGCACAGCAATGTTCTACACACTCCACAGGTGTGGGGCCACAAAAAGCCCTTGGCATTCATGCTCTATGAGCCTTACAAGTGTGTTCTGCAAGGCAATGGAGACAATCATAATGGAAGTAAACAATACAGAGATTGGTAACCTTCACACGGTTGAGCACACCCAGTTTGGCTTCATCAAATGCAGACCACGCCTTTTGAACTGGGAGGATTTGTTTGACAGTTACCCAGGCTACAGATGATTGAAATGAGCTCCACACAGGCTACCTATACCTCACTAAGGCCTTTGACACCATTCCCCAGTCAGGTATCATAGATGAACCCACCAACCTGGCCATGAATCTATACATCACAAAATGGATTGCAAACTGGCTCACAGATAGATCCCACACATTACAAGTTGCTGGCTACATGCTAGACTCTACACCAGTAATGACTGGTGTCCCCCAGGGTTCAGTCCTGGGGTCCCTCCTGTTTGGTATAGACTTCTCAAATGTACATGCCAACACAGGAGAGTTGTGGTTGACTAAGTTTGCTGGGAACTGTAAAGTGTTTGCCATAATAGATTCCCTGGAAGACAGACATATTCTTCAGAAGGGACTCTATGAGACAGATGTGTGGTGTCAGGATCATGGCCTCAAGCTTACTGTGGATGAATGCATAATGATCCTCTTTGTTGAAAACAAATTACCCACAAACCAACACATGGGTGTTACCCCCTTGAAAATGGCAAGGTGATAAGGGATCTGGGGACACATGTACATAGTCATCTTTCCTTTGACAACCATGTTGCCAAAGTGATTGGGAGATGCTATGTGGCCCACCTAATCAACAAAGGGCTTGTATCAGGATCCAAAGAGGTAGTGTTGGCACTCTACTCTTACATCATCAGACCCATCATTGAGTACAGTGCACCATTATGGATGTACTCGACTTCGCATATCCAGCAGCTGTAGAGACCACATATGTACCTCACCAAGAGGATTACTGTCCTCGAACAGTTGTGTTATGCAACACAACTGGTAAAACTAAATCTGTTCTTCGTTGCATACTGCCTACTCAGAGGCACACTCTGCATAACATACAGAGCCATGTCCAACACATAACTGTTGAACAGGCTCCATCTACACATAACAACATTGAGTCGCCCTACACATTACAGGGATATGATCCTCATCAGAACGATGAATACAACATGCTGGTGGGATAGATTACTATCCCAGACACTTGCCATACTGTGGAACAGAGTCCCAATGTACATCAGAAAGAACCCCTCGCTGACAATCTTCAATTGGAACCTTGATGAGTGGATGGGAAACAGGCAATTCATGCCAGGCATCACATCAGCAGCCCCACTAGAAAGGGGCTTAGGGTACTAACTATTAGAACTAGGCCTTGGGAGACTACCCAATTGTGTGGTGAAAGCTGCACAACTTGCGTAGGCTGATATATGCCTTTGTGGAGATAGTCTACTACATACCTATGAACCTATGTAATAGGTACATATCTAAGGATAGTAGATGTGTACTTCATTGTACAGTCATGTTGTACAGCAGGCACATGGACCACATACACTGTAATGCTTGCAGATACTGGTGGCTGTTATGTACAGTGGGAGAGATGTGCACCTCATGTCTTTCGTGCCATTGGGATGTGTGCTGGGTGGGACAGTCCTGGATGGCTCCCTGTCATGGTCACCCTCTTACACACATCTCTGCCCATCCATCTTTGGCTTATTATACTGTGTTCCCCCTACATATATATAGAGGTACATAGGTAGGTAATAGGCTATCTGCCTGAAGGCATATATTAGTATGGCCAGAGTGTGCAGCTATCACCACTCATGGAGTTAGTTCCCTAGGCCTCTGTGTAGTAGAGCTGATGAAGTGATCCATGGTGTGACAGTTCAGTTTCACATACACTCATCAAGGCTCCTCTGGAAGTGTGTCAGTGAGGGTCTCAGCTTAATGTCGGTTGGGAGCCTGTTCCAAAGAAAGAGAAGTCTGTGAGTTAGTAATGTTTCTCTCCAACATGTTCTATTTAATGTTGTGATGTTGATATCCATAGAGCATGTGGTACAGTGAACTTGGGTTTACTTCAGATAGCGGATGTACATCAGTTCTGCATTGGACATGGACCTGTTTGCTGGGCAGAGATCTCCTGAGTAGACAGTATGCAACAGAGTATAGACTGAGTTAATTTCAGTCTTGTTGCATGGGGCACCTGTTTGAGGCCAGTAATCCTCTTGTTGAGGTACTTCACTGGTCTTTCCAGCTGCTGAGGGTGCATAGTCAGATTCATTGCAAGTGTGTTGTGGTACTGTCTGACGGGTCTGATAATTGATGTGTGGAGGGAACCTCCTTTGACCTACATGCAAAGACTTTGGCAGTTTGTGGGAACACATAGCATGATTTTCTAACCACTTTGTGAATATGTTTCTGGAAGTGGAGATGACTATCCACATGTGTCCATAGATCCCTTATTATCACCTACATATTTAGGGTGTTGGCACCTATGTGGTAATAGTATGACTGTAGCTCGAGGCCATGAATTTTACACCACATATGTCTGACTGAGACCCTTTTTAAGGATGTCTGTGTTGTCCCAAACATTGATTATGACAACTTTTTTGCAGTCATCCACAAACTTTGCTAAACATAGCCCTCGTGTGTTTGACTGTATTTCTGAAAAGTATACACCGGACAGGAGGGGTCCCGGGACTGAGCCATTGGGGACAGCAGTTGTTATAATCTTGAACAGGAGACCACAATTGTTACATTGTGGGATCTATCTGTGCCCCAGTTGGCAATCCATCAGATGGCATACATATTTATGCACTGGTTGTTGATTTTGTGGATATGACGTGTCTGTGATGTTGGAAAAGGGCTTTCAAGGTCTATGTGGGACATGTGTAGCTCATTTCATTGATGTATGTCCTGGGTGACTGCCTTAAAAACAGTCTATCGGGTTTGGGAACCATGATCTGCCCCTGACCAAACCAAAATTGGTAGGGTTGGGTGTTTGTAGGCTCACAGTAGCTCTGTTTATCAGTTCCATCATGATGGACTCCATGGCCTTGCAGATCAGGCTTAATAGGCTTATAAGACAATAGTTCCTATGGTCTGTTGTGCAACAACACTTGTGGAGTGTGCCACATTTTGCTGTAACGCATTCAACAGTTTCATATCCTGTACAGAGGGTGAGTCTCAACAGACTGTTCAGGTGCAGGGTCTGTTTGATTTGGAGTTCACATATGACACAGCTAGGAAAACCATGCCATCCCATAGACGCCATGTTTTTAGGTTTGGAAAGTGCTATTTAACCTTTGTATATGTGATTTCTGGGTTTTAACAATCTCCAGGTATGGTAATGGGCCCTTTTGTCAGTGAGAGGGGGGTATATATGTATGAACCTGTCTGACAAGATGGTGGCAGTGTCAGTCATGTACATGTGTTCCTTTACAGTTTGCACTGACTCAGAACATATATGTGTTTACATTGACATATATTGCGAAAGAATGCTTCATGGCTCTCTATGGACCCTTTGACAATATTTTTGCCAGAATATGGATTGGATAATGCTAGGAGTGCTCATTGTTTATTGATGATAATGATCAGAGATTTATTGATCTTCTTTGAATTTCCACTTTCTTTGAAAAAACTTAAGTGCTTGTAGTACATAGTTTGATTATGACAGGAGTCCAATATATTATGTGGGTCTGTTTTCATATAACTGTGTGCGCAAGGCAGGATTGGTGAATGGTGACAAGTTTCTGGGGTATGAACTGCAACTGTCAGATATGTGTGGCCCACTGCTGTACTCAGACATGGCCTAAGTGTGTGTGAGCATGCCCAGTATGACCTTTCAGTATGTTGTTGACTGACATTTGCTTTGTTTATTTAAGTGTGTGAGCATGCCCAGTATGACCTTTCAGTATGTTGCTGACTGACATTTGCTTCGTTTATTTGTGTGTGAGCATGCCCAGTATGACCTTTCAGTATGTTGCTGAATGAAATTTGCTATAGTTGTTAAAGTGTGTGAGCATGCCCAGTATGGACATATATACTATATGCGTGTGAAAAATCAAGTTGCTTTTACTTCAGGGCTCACCTTTGTGTTGTACATTGACAGGAAGCACGCTGTGCCTGCAGGGCTTCCATGAGTCACTTTGCATAGACTTATCAACATTTCTACATACAGGGGGGATGGACAGCTATTATTTGTACATTTCTACCCAGTGGGCACACCTGATTGTTACTGTGGGTGTACAGAGGATGAGGGGTTCACCTGACACTTATACACATTTGCTAGTCCTGCACTGCTATGTCTGGTACTCCATTTCAGTCTGTACTGTTGCCTATCTTACTGGCCTGAGGCATACTACTGTACTAGAGAACTTAGCTTCCCATTTCACGTATCCTAGTTTGTGACTTCATAGCCTACCCAACCCACATCACACTGCCTGGCCTGCTGTTATCTGTCTGCATAGGCCTGGGGAAAAGTTCAGAGGGCATGATACAGCATTTGTTTGTGTTTGCATTAATCTACAATTGCCCTGCTGTGTCTGTGCCAGTGAAATGCTGTCATGGCTTAGTGGTTCAGTACTATGACTATAGTGCACAGTATCCTGGGTTCGAGCCCTGTCAATGCTTTTTATATTCCTGCTGGGCAGACCTGACTGGTTAAGGAAAAGTAAAGCAGGTGTGAGCGTGTTTACCCGGCTTTGCTCGACTTTGCCCAACATTGCCCAACGTTGCCCAACATTGCCCAATGTTGCCCAATGTAGCGCTAGTTAGCTCGGTGCACAGCTCCACGCAATTATGCTTAAATATGCTAAATAGTGGTAAAATGTGCTTAACACTGCTTTATATTGCTTAAAATAGGGCAATCATGCCTCAGGTGGTGCTGCAGAGCTGCCTATGTTGGATGCACATAATACACTCCCTATACATGTTTGAAACAGGTAGTGTCAAGCTAGGCATCCCTTTTATTGTATGTGCGAGTCAGAGAGAGGTGTAATTTCCAGGGTTCCTACTGAGTCAGTGTATGTGCTATGCATTGCCTCTTTGCCAAGGCCAGGGCACACTGGGCATGCATCCTTCTGCCAACTGGGGCAGGCTCAGGTTGTTCCTCCTCCAAATCACGCTGTGCCTGTGCAGGCCTTGGCAATGGTGGGGGGCTGTTTGGCCCTGCCCCATGCTGTTCCTGCTGCAGCTGTTTTCACAGGATCATATTGTGTAGCATGGCACATACCATGACAATTTGGGTACATGTAGTTGGTGAGTACTGCAAGGCTCCACCAGATGTGTCCAGGCACCGGAACCGTGACTTGAGCATCCCAAACACATGCTCAATAATGTTTCTTGTTTGGGCGTGTACCTCATTATGGAGTTCTTTTTTGGGTGTGTGTGCATTTATGATGGGTGTCATCAGCCACGGCTCCAGTGCGCATCCAGCATCCCCCACTAGGTGACCATCAGTGATGTCCCCATTGGCTAATGTCTGGTACAGCTGTGTCAGATGCCAGATATGGGAGTCGTGGTAGCCTCCAGGGCAGCCAGCACACACATTCAGTATCATGCCCTGGGCATCGCACACGACCTGGCAGTTGATGGAGTGGAAGCCCTTGCGGTTGATGTAGGCCCTACCCCACTCACCGGCTGGTGTTTGATGTGTATGTGCATGCAGTCAATTGCACCCACTACCTCAGGGTATTCCGCTATTTGCTGGGAGAGATGCATATTGCTGGCCAATACCTCACGGGAATTGGGGAAATATACATAATCACCGACATGTGCTGCCATGGCATTCAGGAACTGGTGCAGTACCCTGGATGCTAATGCCTGTGAAATCCACATCATATCACCAGTTGGTCTCTGGAAGGTACCTGTTGCTAGTACTCTTAGGCCAACACATACCTTGGTTTCCACTGGGATGGGTTCCCCTCTGTTGGTTCTGTGTGTGAGGTGTGGCCTGCACAGCTCAACAATTTGCTGCAGGAGCTCTCTGTCACTCTATAGTACTCCACTATCTCCAGCTCATGTAGCCCCTGGTAGGTTACCCTGGGTCTGTACACTCTTCTCTGTCTCCTCACTGTGGGTTGCTCAGCAACATTCACAATGGCACCAACCTCAGCATCTTGCACATGTTGCCTTATAATAGCAATGGCAGCCCCTAACATTTTTTTGTTTCAGTTAAGCTTTTTAAGTTTTCACTTCTCTTTGTATACTGCAGTGTTGCAGTGTTTCTGAGTAAAACATGGGAGAATGTTGTTTGCAGAGTTTTAAGTGCTGGGCTGGGCTAGTGTACTGCCTGTGTAATTGGCTGATTCTAATTGATTTCACCTGGCAGCTGTGCTAGTTCTCCTCGGTTTACTTCCTACTACTGCTTTTCCTTCCTTTTCCCTTTCTGTTTCCACAGGGGGCAGAGCCGCACAAGCAAGCGCAAACCCGCACACACACAGCATTGCACAGGCTTACACAGGCTTAGGCAGGTGCACATCCACACACACAGGCTTACACAGCCTTACACCAGCTTACGCGGGCACACACACGCACACACAGACTTACACGGGTTTACAGGCGTGTAAACGCGTGCACACAGTGTAAGCATCTTTGCAAGAAACTTTGGTTGTAGCCACAGTGTACACTTTCGGTTTCTGGGTTTCAGATCTGACAACTGTAAACACGCCTCTTCCAGTCCTAAATACTTCACAGCAAACACATGCCACTCTGCTCCAATAAGCTTACAGTCTTTGATACATTCCCCCCTCATGATGTCACCTATCTTCTACTCTGTTACTCCCCTAATCCTACTCTTACACTCTAGGGACATGGTTCGCATGGCAGGGGAAATTGGGATTCACTATCCTTATACTCATTTGCATAGGATTGCCTACTAATGCTTGGTTACATCTCTCACACTGAGCTTCCCCCTTAGCAACTTCTACTCAGTAGCCATGTTGTCTTCAGCCTGCCATTTACTTGCATGGCAGATGGATATTTTTAATAAAATGCCTATTTTTGGCTTTTATTTTTTTTCTGGTTTTTAGAGCGCCGCACGTTTGCATGGCGCTGCGCTATGCTTAAGGTGTCTGTTCGTTCTGTTTGGAGATCGGGAGTGAAAAAAAAATTGTTTTTTATTATTTTGAAACACGTATAAATGCCAATGGCCTTATATTTGGCCATTGGCATGCATCCTCAATTGGATGCATCCTTTATTTGGAGTTGTCATTGCTCCGTTTTGCTATTTGCAGAATGGTATTCCTTTACCAACGGAGTACATTTCTGTAAATAACACTACTCTTACACGGACAGGTTAGTGGTTCCTGGATTGCAATTTTACCTCATTTGCATAGCTTTCAGTAGCAAATGAGGTAATTTGCATACCATAACACTGTCCATGTAAGAGTAGCTTTAGAAGCTCTCATGCACTCCCCTACTGGCTATTGCTGAATCGCTCGGCAGACTTATTGCCTGTCTGCATTCTTACACTGTAAATCTGGCCCCATGTTTATGTGTTAGTGCAATGAGCAGCAGTGCTAATAACATATCCATGCTGTTCATCATGCTATGTTGAATCCAAGCACATTTCCATGACCAGCAACAGCATTGCTAGCCAGGAAAACTTGTTGAACAGCACAAGCACATGCAGTAAACAAACAGGCTTATCTATGAGTAAACCTGTTAAGCGTGCTCACACCAACAGCTTGAAGAGCTACATAAGGCAAATAATGCAAGCTGTATTCAGGAAGGGAAAGTGTACTGAGTATACTGTACACATAAAGGAAGCCTATGAATACAGTAATAAGTAGGAGGGGTGTGAAATGGCAAGAGCAACTACAATGTATGTGTTACCTTACAGGAAAAGTGTACTGAGAACAATGAGTACAGAAACCAAAAAGAGATGGATTTGTACAGAAATATGTAAGATGGGAGGGTAAATGTTCAAATTTCTGTATGATAATTGATGTGATGATGCTTTTGACACAAAGACAACTTTGTAATATTAAAATTATGCAATACATATGTCAAAATAATTAATGGTAGTCACAATTACTGAGCAAGTATAGGTAAATAAATGTAGATGTGATATTATCGATGTGACAGATAAATTCACATTGTAACAATAGGAATTAAATGACATATATATGCCACTGACATGCTGAGTTGAGATGACAGTTCACAAGGACAGTATATATATATATATATATATATATATATATATATATATATATATATATATATATACATATATATCAAATGGGATACTTGTACAAGGTGCCTTTCATCCATATAAAATGTTGGAAAATAGAAATGGCTTAGAAGCCACAATCTCCTTTTTCAAAGATCAAACCCATGTGAACAATGTGTATGAATTGTGTATGCTACAGAAATAGACCTAATACATGTATAAGGAGGATTACTCTTGAAGAAATGTATGCACCTCAATATTATAATAGTTATGCATCCCAAATTTATATGTATGTGGTGTTATGGGTCTATATCACAAGATCAACAGCTGAAAATGTCGAATCACATTTGTTCGACCCGAAAATGTCGAACTGCAATACACTCAAATGGCCAAATCGCAGATTTCTTTCCAACAGAAAGAAATCGGTTGGCCATTAACCAATGCCACACAAAAACAAACACATTTAAGTGGGTGGCTTTGCCCTACAAACCCCCACACCCCCCTAACTAAATATTTTAACTCCTAGACTGCACTACAGTCAGGGAAATGGCAGGTGTAACAAAACGGCCAACCGATTTCTTTCCCTCAGAAAGAAATTGGTGATTTGGCCATTCGGGAAAGTTAGAGTTTGACACTTTTGTGTCGAACAAATGTGAGTCGACATTTTCAACTGTCAATTTTGTGATATAGACTCTGGTGTTACAAATGTGGGAACAGGTTGTGACATACATAATACCCTTGTTTAAGGCGCCCTATCTGACACAGTTATTGTGTTAACAGATGACAACAGATGCAAATCCCACACCATGATGCAGTGTATTCCCCAGAGCTGTGTACTGCTGGCATCTGCTACAGGAGGTAGCAATGGGTATTGTGACAAACAAATAAAATTCATGTGTCAATTAAAAAACATGCCTGAGAATGAATGTCATATCAGCTTGTCAGACTAATGGCAAATAAATGAGTATGCTCATGTGCATACATATATGATCAGTCCTATATCAATGTTCCAGGGCTGTCTTCTCTGTCACATACAAGCAATGAACTGTAGTTGACTCATGTACACCACAGTACTTAATGCATGTGCCAAGGTAGCACTTTCATCATTACATTGGCAGAACAAATGTGTACTTTCATGAAATCCAAAGCTACATTCAAATGTGCTCCTCTAACATTTCAAGGAATAACACTGATGTGATGTAATGGTTGTTGTCTGACATCAGTATGTTCACACAAATGGAATCACTATGCTAGAACTGAACATCAAGCTGTACAATTCCTCCAAATAGCAAGATGGTTATTAATCACATTTGTCACAGTAGAGCAGTTATCACAGCTGTTCAACTCCACTTATATGAAGTCATTCAATCATCTGTACTTTATTTGTCCATAATTTGTATCTGCAAAAAACTGATTGGAGAAGCCCCTGCCACGCTATATGTACAAACTATAATGGGGGGGGGGTTCTTTCTTGCAGAATATTTGATTACACAAAAGCTTACAGTCACTCAATGCTGGTTTGTAACACTTGCCAAACTATTGAGAAAATTGACAGTATAGTGGTATAAATGAATATGGCATGGTATAAGTGCATTGCCAATTGTCATAAGTGTGGTTATATGACAGCATTATATCATGTGAATGAATCAAGAAATAGGTGTCCCTGTAATTACTTTGAAAGAATCTTGCTGTATGTCCAACAACATTGCCTGATGCTAGGTATACTCCACACATACCTGTAGCTCCTTGCTGTTGTCACTGTGATGGTAGAACAAGAGTTATGTACAATGCAGATATAGTCCCTGTTGAAACACACGTCTTACTTAGACAAAAACATACATTACATCATCTGATGTCCTCAGTGCTGAGGAGGTGTTTCACTACAACTCTGATGGAATGACAAGCTATTCAAATGACAGCAACGGTCTGCAATATAGCCCATCCAAAGTAAATGTAGAATTAACTCTTGTAACAGGAAACAATATCTACACATGAACATAGCACATGTGGGTGTCAACACTGCTGGTAACATGTACACTGACTGTAAAAAGTGACATCGGGATTTGAACTATATAGCTAATATCAGAGGATCATGAAGATTTACTAAAACACAAGGACAATTACAGATTTAATTGATGACTGTGACACTGCACATTTCAATGGATGACATCACCATTGTGGATTACCTTCATCTTTCTCCTAAAATGTGATTGCACAGCACAAGCACACTGTATAGATACACTTCATATATATATATTTGCTGCTTGGTCTGCACAGTAAGAGGAGGAAACACAGAACCACCGATGATACTTATTCCTGTATTCAGTCTCTCTACCTATGTACTTAAATAACCTACACACACATGTATTATATGCATATACCACAGGTGAAATCTGACTACATATGAGGCACACTGCATCTTTAAAAGGATGACATCATCTGTGTCATGCAAAGGAGATGTAGGTGCAAAAATGACTTCTACACCTATGTGGAACTGTAAATGCTGTCAGTACTAAGAGGTATAACAGACTCCTGCATCCATTTACATTCACATGCACCATCAGGAGAGTCTCACTACGTATTCAAACTCCCTACCTGTCGATTGCCATAAGTGTATTACATGCATGTGCTACAGGAGAAACTAACTTTAGTGTTGTAAGAGTGCATTATTGAAATGATGACCTCAACAGTGTGTTACAGACAGTATGCATTTGTGAACAGAGTGAAAAGGGGATTCATAGGTTCATAGGTGAGTACTAGGCTAATGGCCCTAGAGCCAACAGAAGCCTAGCCTAAGAATATTCCCAGTCATCCTGTTGCCAGACGTTAGTTTCCATGTGCCCCTGTTGAGCAAGGCTATTAAAGTGATTGATGATGTGGGATTTATCTGACCATGTCAACGTTTCTCATGAGTGGGAGTCAAATCAGCACACCTGTTAAATTAATCCACAGTGATGGAACTGACTCATCATCACACACACACACACACACACACACACACACACACACACACACACACACACACACACACACACACACATACACACACACCCTACCTATCTGCTATGATGTCATAAATACAACTATTTATTAAAGTATTGCCATATTGCATAGAGTTATAATTGTGCAATGTCAGCAGTCCTAAACACATCCCCCCATCTGCTATGGAGTTCCTTCTTGCACCATTTCAGGTCACCATAGTGGTGACAACAATTCTTTTCAGTGTGTGGGATACCAGTTGCACTGCAGACAACTTTGCAAGTCTGATCTAAGCCTTAGTCTTATACTAAGACCCGGTATAGATCCCCTGCTTTAGTCTATGGTTGTAACACTTTATGAAGATGGCCACAAAAATCCTGGACTCAGGCACATCCCACTTCTATGCTTTAAATTTAGCACTAGCCATGCCTGCAGAAGTCAAATAACAACTCTAAGGATGAATTGGTGCCAATTTCCAATCTGGCATTTAATGACTAATGTGCAAACACATGTAACCACACCAACTGCATTTACACAAAGGTAAGCATAAAGAGGCACAAACAAGGTGAAAGGTATTTTATCAAACAGCAATGAAGGTGTGAGACATGGCAGTGAGATTTGCCATGTGTGATGCTGAGCATATTCACACATTTTCAGATGGTCAACATTGACAGCCTCAGTGGCTTGGCTTGTTACCCTTTGTGTTTTTCAGGTTAAATAGCATGACTTGGCACACAACTTCCTGAAATTGCACACTGTAAAAGGTTAGTTGACCAATGTGGGACTCAAACCTAAAAAAAGATATAATGCATAAATTTCAAGCAATGTGATTATTTCTCAGTGCCACTGGTAAATTTAAATAGAAGTCAATATTTGGGAACCCTATACCTCCTTTGCCCCAGCTTGAACTGTGCCAAAGAAGAGAAATTCTTGTTTTTTGGGGTACCAAAGAAAATTAAGTAGAATGTTATTTATTTTCTTTTTAATGTTGATAGGTGGGGGAAGTACTAAGGCTTGGTTAATAAATAAAATTTTGGGTAACATCATTTTAATTAGAGTTAGTCTGTTGTCAAATGTGAAGAACAGTCTGTTCCAGTGTCAGTTAATCTCATGACTGCGTTTATAAATTGTTGGTAGTTAGCTGTCAGTGATTTTTTTTATAATTTGATTCAATAAGAACATTTAGATATTTAATATGTGTACCTTCCCATTTTATATCTCTGTTTGATTTGAGTTTCTTAGGAACATTTTTATTTATTAGAAGCGTCTGAGTCTTGTGATTAAATATTAGTCCAGAGATATTTGTAAAAGGTTTGTTTATTTAAGGTTTATTTGCAAAAGATTATTTAACAGATGATCTAATGAAGTTCCAATATCATTAGAAGTTATTAGTAGATCATCAGCAAACAGTTGTATCTTAGGGGATAGCTCGCCTGATATTTTATAGCCCTTAACACTGTCATTATTCCTTATGCAATTTGCAAGAGGTTCTATAGCAAGGACAGAGAGTAATGTGGAAAGGGGACACCCCTGCTTATACCTCTTAATATTCCAAATGGGCAAGACAAATAAGACCCAATCTTTACATAAGAAACTGAATTTTCATAGAATTTTTCAGTTAATCCAATAAAGTTTAAGGAGAAATTATATTTTTGCAAAACATTAAATAGATATGGCCAAGTTAAGGTGTCGAAGGCTTTGTTTAAGCCAAGGCTTAAAATAGAAAGGTCATTCTTTTTTATTCACTAGGTCTATGGAAGTGATCTAATTACATTATCTTATACCTTTCTATTTTTGATAAAACCAGTTTGGTCTTCATGAATTAATTCTGGAACTGTTATTTAATCTATCAGCTAGGATAGACATAAATATATTGTAGTCTATATTTAGTAGGGATATTTGTCTGTATGATGTACATAGGTTGGGTACTTTATTTGGTTTTAAAATTGGAGAGACAATATCATATTTCCATGAGGGAGGGACATTTGCTCTGGTTTTGACTTTCTAAAGTGTATTAGGTAAGATTCTCAAAATATTATCAGACAAAAATTTGTACAATTCTAAGATTAGACCAACTAGCCCTGGTACTTTGTCTTGAGGATTTTTATTTGTTTTTTGAATTCTTTGAAAGAAAATAATTTATCTATATTAATAATTTTTTCTGAATATTCTTTGTTAGAAAGCCATCTATATTTTTATTATCAGTATGAATGTGGATATATTTCAAATAGACCTGCATGTATGTGACTTTAAGAAGTCCCGTGAAATGTACCCCCATGAAAGAGGCATTCTTCTTCTTCTTCTTCTTCTTTCGGCTTTTCCCGGTTAGGGGTCGCCACAGCGGATCACCTTGTCTGCACATTGAATGGCAGTGGAGTTTTACGGTGTCGAGTTGCCAGCCCGGCGCCCAACCTTCCACAGAAGGCACACTCACACACACACCTAGGGCCAATTTAGAGTGTCCAATCCACCTGCAGCATGACTTTGGGATGTGGGAGGAAACCGGAGCACCCGGGGGAAACCCACGCGACCACAGGGTGGACATGCAGACTCCGCACAGAAGGCACCCCAGCCGAGGATCGAACCGGAGAACCTCTTGCTGTGAGGCGGCAATGCTAACCACTGCACCACAGTGGCCGCCCATGAAAGAGGCATTATTACTGTTTATAAATGTATGTCAGATGGATAGATGTTCATGAGTTGATTAATACTGGTTGGGGGTATGATACATTCATGAAAAACTTGAGACACCGTGGAGGTGCAGGATATAAATAAACCATCTATGATGAGAAATTATGAAAAATTCCAGTAACTTTAACAATCACAACAACAATATATGTATATATAAAAATCATTAAATGCTTAACTTTATCAACATTTTTTTTGTCCCGCTTGTTGGGACTTCATCAGGCAACTGAATTCACAATACCACCCCCTTTAATAACTGCCTAATTAAATTAATCTGAGAAGTTAACAATCTGTGAAAGTATGCAACAGGTTGGGTTTATATTAGAACATGGACTATTTAACAGTTTGAATCACTAAAGGTCAACCTTTAGTGACTGAACTGTTAAAACATTGAATGTTCAGAGAAAAAAAAAAAACTGAATCGTGTAGTCAGGGGGGTAAGCCTACCTGCAACCCCCACACCCCCAGCTACTTAAATATAAAAACTCCGAGACCGCACTACATTGACGTAAATGGAAATCTCCGCTTATGGAGATTTCCGTTTACTTGTTCAGTGTTCTGCAGTTTCTCTATTCTCGTGTCGAAAATGTCAGATTCAACATTGTCGGCTTTCGAGAATTTAATATAGACCCCAACAGGATATGGTGGGATTATTATGCATTTTAGTAAGAACAGTAATAAAGAAAATGTGTCTAGAGAATCTTTATTATCAATTTTTATAGCATCTTAAATTAAAGCCAAATATTTGAAGTTCAGTCAGTGGTCACAAAAACATATGATTTATTATCCATAAGCTTGGAGTGAGATGTGCAATCAACCAGATTGCTTTTCATCCAGTGCTAAACAGGAAATTGCCCACCCACATAGAGGTTTGTTGGACATCTTCATATTTACTGCCTGCCCCCTCCCCAATGTTAAATACACATGATAACAAATCAAAGACTGAAACGATACTAATTTCATGAACCCAAATCGTGCTATGAATTAGGAATGGGGTCCATTCCCATCATGGTATTAAAAACTCAGCAGATTTGGAGAAATTAAAAAAATGAGGATTCTCTGTCTAAACTCAAGGATAATAAAATAAAAATGCAGTTCTAGTGAAGAACCTTCACTACAAAATTTAACAACAATTACAGAAAATGGAAAACTTAAGTTAAACCTTATCAGTAATGTGAAACAAAATGTTGGCTTCTAGAAACATTCCTGACTTATGATCTATGACCTATGTAACTATGCAAACAGCTCGTTGTCAATGTTTGAAAGCACTGATAAAGGATTTCTTAATTACATGAGTAAGTTGAAATGGAGCAATTATAAATGTAACATGCTCTCAGTATATAATTACATAATCAGTGAGCCATAAGATACAGACAGCCATTATTCTTGCAGAAAAAAATATGCATGCTGTGTAATTACCAAACACATATATCAGGTATGACATTATAGTTTAAAAATAAGAGAAAATGGGTTTCTATTAGCAGAGCAAAAGACCGTAATCGCGAATACGAAAAGAGCGACACATATTGTGTGAAATATGGAAACGCCAAACGTCCAAAGCAGTGAAAATTTAAATGTTGAAGTGCAATGGTTGGCCCATCTCTGGTATAGCTCCGTAAGGTAAGTGTGCGATAGATAGGACTTTAGGGTTAGGATGTGGGTTAAGGTAAGTTAATAGATAGGTAATGTATGTGAGATTTAGTGTAGTGTTAGAAGTAGGGTTTTATTTAGCTGTATGTATGTGTATTATTTATTTGTTTTGGGTGTATGTCTGTGGGGGAAGTGTGCAGTAGTTACAGACCTTAGGGTTAGGGATGGGTTAAGGATAGTGCATAAATAGTTGTGTATGTGGGATTTAGTGTAGTGTTGGAAATAGGTTTTTTTTAAATGTATGTATGTGTATTATTTATTTTTTTGGGTGTATGTCTGTAGGGGACGTGTGCGGTAGTTGGATCTTAGGGTTAGGGAGGGGTTAAGGATAGTGCATAGTTAGCTGTGTATATGGGGTTTAGTGTAGGGTTAGAAGTAGGGTTCTGGTGCTTTACTTTAGGTTAGAAGTAGGGTTTTGTTAGTGTATGTATGTGGTTTATTTATTTTGTTTGGGTAGGTAGTATGTAGTGGGTGGTGGGGTTGGCTGACTATGACAGTTTGTTATTTGATTTTTCGCTGTTTAGTGCGTTCAGGATTTTTGTGGTTTGCGTTATAGGTGTTGACGTTTAGGTATTCGCTTAAAGGGTTTTTCGATTTGCTAATATAGACCCAGAGAAAACACCACTTATACAAGCAGAGACCTGATAACTGCTGCCACAAGAAAATTAAAATAAAAAAATGTTCATGTTCCATTGGTCTAGGCAACAAACACGATGGTTTCCTAGACAGGAAAAAAGAAACACTCAAGTAAGCACTTTTCAATCATATCAATCAAAATGATGGCTTGAGGAAGCTTCTCTGCCATATGCCTAGCTCAACGGTTCCTAGAATTTATAAACTCAAATGCTATGGAACAACTTGTTACCACTCCCACAAGAGGGGAAAACATATTGGACCTGATTATCACCAGCATGGGGACTAACTAACCTCACTGGATATTCACATCCTGACCACACCCCCTGCTCAGAAAACCACAGTGAAAAACTTCTCTAAAGCAAATTTCACACTCCTCAAAACCGAGGTGGAATCCTTCAAAGCCCACTGGCCTGCGGAAAATATGTCCCAGACCACAGAATCCTTTATAAACGCATTCTATGAACACCTTCAGGAATGCATGGATCATGCAATCCCAAATAAAACCAAGACCCAATCCTCCAAAGGCAGACGTCCTGTCTGGTGGACCCCAGCCATAAACAATACAATAGAAGAAGGAAGCTACTACATGATAGAGCAAAATCCCAAAAAGGGAAGGCATCTCTGATCAGTGTTAGCAAAAAACTACGGGCACTCATAAAATCGTCTAAGGCCAGCTTCGAGAGAAAAATTGCACAGGACACTAAGGATAATCACAAGGCTTTCTTTAGTTATGTTAGGAACCTGGGTGGGAATTCCCAGATATGCTCAGAATTAGTCCAAAATGACAAAAAATACACCGAACCCACAGACATTGCCAGCATCCTAGCTGACAGGTTCAGCACAAACTCCCCCCCCCCCACCAAAAGGGCAAATATCTATCCCAGCAGAGTGCTGCCCCCCTGACATCTCAGATGCTCAGGTAAGAGCCACCCTCTCCAAAGCAAAAAACACAGCATCAATGGGACCAGACGGAGTCCTGGGCTGCGTCCTACATGAACACAAAGAATAGCTAAACCCAAACATAAAACTACTGTTCAATCTCAGCCTTACCATGGGATATGTACCCAAAGAGTGGCGTACAGCAACAGTGGTACCTTTCCACAAAGGTGGTGCCTCAATGGATCCTGGAAACTATCTCCCCATAAGCCTGACTAGCTTGGTCTGCAAAGCTAAGGAAAGGATCATCATGGACCTCATAAAAAAAGATATTGGGGACCTACAGACACTGGATCCTACCCAGTTCGGCTTTGTTAAGGGCAGATCCTGCCTCTTAAACCTGGTTGATTTCTTTGAAACAGTCACCAAGGCCATTGACGAGGGGAAGGTGGTCCACACAGCCTACCTGGACCTTGCAAAAGCCTTTGATACAATACCCCACTTGGGCATTATAGATAAGCTCACCAGCTTAAATATAAACCCCTATGTCACTAGATGGGTTGCAAACTGGCTCAAGGACAGAACCCACATGGTTAGAATTGCTGGAGCCATGTCAGACTCCAAACCAGTTACAAGTGGCATCCCACAAGGCTCAGTCCTAGGACCTCTCCTGTTCGGTATATATTTCTCGGTGGTACAGGCCAACACGGAAGGACTGTGGCTGATCAAGTTCGCAGATGACTGCAAACTGGGCGCTATAATCGACTCTCCAGCCGACACAAGCATCCTCCAAAAGGGCCTCATAGAAACAGACAACTGGTGCCAGAGCCATGGCCTCTAGCTAAATGCCAAAAAGTGTATAGTCATCCCCTTTGGCAAAAACAAAGTGCCCACAAATTACCACATAGGTGGTAATCCATTAAGTACAGAAGAAGTAATTAGGGACTGGGGACCCAAGTTGATAGCAATCTCTCATTTGACAACCACGTGGCCAAAGTGGTTAGAAAAACATTTTATATAGCCCACCTAATCATGAAGGGATTCACATCTAGATCAGGGGAGGTCATCGTGCCTCTTTACTCATCCCTCATCAGGCCCATAATTGAGTACAATGTCCCTTTTGGGATGTACCTTACCAGACACCTGCAGCAACTGGAAAGACCCCAAAAGTACCTCACCAAGAGGATCAAAGGGCTCAAACAGATGCCATATGCTGCCCGGTTAAAGAAACTCCAGCCCTACTCAGTGGCATACCGCCTGCACAGAGGTGATCTGTGCCTGACTTATAAAGCCATGTCCAATCCGGAATTAATGGACATGCTGCACCTCAGAAAATCCAAATCCCATCGAGCTACATGCTCGAGAGACTTGAACCTCAGCACTGAAATAAATAGGACATGCTGGAGGGACAGATTCATAACCCAGAGGCTCCCTTCACTCTGGAATAAAATCCCAGTCCAGGTTAGGCAGAGTCCCTCATTGAATCTCTTCAAGAGGAGTCTTGATGAGTGGATGGGAGATCATAGGTTTACCCCGGGTATCACTTCTGTGTCACTGTTAGACAGAGGCACAGTATACTAACCTCGAAAAAGGGCATAGCAAAATTAATTTAAAATGGGTGGCGAAAGCCAAACACACTCTGGCTAGGCTTATAAATGCCCTAGGGCAGATAGCCTAGTATGAACCTATGAACCTATGAACCTATGATAACAGTCTGCAATGCTACCAGTTAATAAAGGGGAAGGGGCAAATTAGACAAGAGGCTTGATCTTGAGGAAAAAGCTAGATACTCAGTCACTATGGATGAGGATATCCTCCCACTGCAGCTGGATGGAAAATTGAACATTGGCAGGAACTTAGGAAAAAAAAGCAGCAGCATGAGTTATTACAAACATCCCAAGGACAGGCCACCAAGAAAAAAAAAAAAACAAGCACGCCGCACATCCAGTGCCTTATGTGGACCATCACATAGAATACAATGCTTTGATACATAAGTTATTGCTGCAACATGACTCATTTAAAGGTAAGAATACCTTCAAACATGCAGAACATCAATGACAGTGACTACACAACAGACATGGAGCAAGCATGGATTTTGGGGATACAGCAGTATAGCAAACATAGGAACTATACATCAGCATACATAGTGAAAATGGACATTGGCCTACTGATGAGCAGTGAGAGCTGAGGGCAAGGCATGTACAGTACCTCATTAAAATAACATAAATACAGTTATGTATACTGAGAGATACCTATTCACATGGTAATGGCAGACAACAAGGAAATGTGCAATGTAACAATCAATTCTGGTTTATAAAGATACCGTGCTGTTAACCATGTAAACGTGATATATGTCAGGTAGCAAGTGATGTAAACATAAAAGCAAGTCACATATAACATTACTGTTGTTAATATTGATGTTAACATATCAATAACAAATAAATACTGCATATTATAACTCAAAGTTAGTCACCCAGGTCAGAAAAAAATTATTAAAAAAACCCTGTGGCATAAGATATTTAAAAAAACAACGGTATTTTAGTCAGTGGTCAGCACAGCTGTTATCAGGATACACACTGGATAACCTATCAGTTACTCTAACTAGGGCATCCACACTGATGACTCACACTATGCTCTTAGCTGCATCTGCCACATGCAGAAATGCTTGAACCATGGTGATGTATTGAGCAGCTGGATATGATGACATTAGCATTTTGTGACACAGTATGGGTAGGAGCAGTAGTGGAATGTGACAGTCTGGGTGTGACTGCTGGGATTATAGCTGACTAGCCAATAGCAGCTGTACATGCAGGTTGTAACACAGATAGTGATGACTGAGGGCTATGTTTGCATCTAATGAGAGGGAATCTGCTTAATACAGTTAGGGTACATAGTACATGGTTAGTACTATGGCAGTTAGGGTACGTAACACATGGTTAGCACTATGGCAGTTAGGGTACATAACACATGCTTAGTACTATGGCAGTTAGGGTGCATAACACATGGTTAGTACTATGGCAGTTAAGGCACATGACACATGGTTAGTACTATGGCAGTTACAGTACATAACACATGGTTAGTACTATGGCAGTTACAGTACATAACACATGGTTAGTACTATGGCAGTTAGGGTACATAACACATGGTTAGTACTATGGTAGTTGGGGTATATAACACATGGTTAGTACTATGGCAGTTAGGGAACATCATGTATGGTTAATACTATGGCAGTTAGGGAACATCACACATGGTTAATACTATGGCAGTTAGGGAACATCACACATGGTTAATACTATGGCAGTTAGTACATAACACATGGTTACTACTATGGCAGGTAGGGAACATCACACATGGTTAATACTATGCTAGTTAGTACATAACACATGATTACTACTATGGCAGCTAGGGAACATCACACATGGTTAACACTATGGCAGTTAGAGTACATAACACATTGTTAGTACTATGGCAGTTTGGGTATATAACACATGGTTAGTACTATGGCAGTTAGGGAACATCACACATGGTTAATACTATGGCAGTTAGGGAATGTCACACATGATTAATACTATGGCAGTTTGGGTATATAACACATGGTTTGTACTATGGGAGTTAGGGAACATCACACATGGTTAATACTATGGCAGTTAGGGAACATCACACATGGTTACTACTGTGGCAGTTAGAGTACATAATACATGGTTAGTACTATGAGAGTTAGGGAACATCACACATGGTTAATACTATGGCAGTTAGGGAACATCACACATGGTTAATACTATGGCAGTTAGAGTACATAATACATGGTTAGTACTATGGGAGTTTGGGAACATCACACATGGTTAATACTATGGCAGTTAGAGTACATAACACATGGTTAGAACTATGGCAGTGTTCAAGCACTGCTGTAACAAGGCTTTCAACAGAGCATGCAGCAGATAACACAGTGCCATGCTATGAAGCCAATGCTGCTATGACCTCCACAAGTCTGTGCTCCTGACTTTCATATAACACACATAGCCAATATGCTACATGATCACTGGCACAGACAAGTGCACACAGGTCAGAGTCACAACATCACTGTGAATGTTCATGTGCCTGCAATAGTAAGCAGATACCCTCTGACATGCATTCATGCACATTAGATACATGTCCATGTGCAGTCTGATGGGCAGTACTGGTCCATCATGAGCGAGAGTCACCATCATTAGTAGACTCTGTATAGGACAGCATGTCACAGTCATCATCATGTCCATTATCTGATGTCCCCAAATCATCAGAATAACTGGCCACAGCATCCTCCTTATTTCCATGAACCACATGGCTGTCCTCTTCTGGGTTGGGCAAAAAAAAAAAACAGTGCAGAGGTCTGTGTGCCATGGGCCATATTATTAAACTTAGACATATGACATCCCACCTCAGAATCAGTCGATCAGTTACTACAGGATGCAGGTAGTGTATGTGCTACAAAAAGAGATAGATGACACATGTCGCATGCATTCACAGAAATCACATGAAGTAGCAAAGTACTCAAATCTGAGGCAACTATATAACTATAATGGTAATGATGATATGGACTTACCAGGTCATTGTGGTTGTGGGTGGTTCTCAGACCCTATATAAAATAGAGATATGCCATGTAATTTACATATCAAGCAAATATGGCAGATAAGGTCTATACAAATACTAAAGCCAACTCACCATTTCCTCTTATGACTGAATCACTGGTGATGAAGATGGAATTGCCACTGTCATGTGAAATGATAGACATACACAAATCATTATTAAGCACATGGCAGACATCGTGTAACATTTCATCTGAGGTATAAGACACAGCAAATACGATGGACACATACAGAATGGGTGAGGACAAAGTGCAGATTGTACATGTACTGTGCAGGTGAAGAAAACCATAGTAGTCATGAAGGGCACACATATAATCATCAATTGCAAAATGTAGCAAACAGATACATTGATTTACCAGGTATGTCCTCCATGTTTGGAGAGTATATCATCTATTGTAATATAAATAGTATATCAAGGCACACAAGCAACAACATGTCAGTATACTCCACAGTCATGGCAGGAGGTAGAGACACAGAACAGCAGTGGATCATATTAACAGGATATGGAGATACTAACGTGACAAATAGTGCACATGTTGGCCAGACATACCTATGTAGGGTACAAGGTAATATTAATATTCTAGATCACATGTGTGCTAAACAGTCTTGTGTAATGTCAGTCATATGAAAAACCTTACGAGGTTTGTCTTTTCATGCAGCTTCCTAGCCCATGTCTTGCAATGATATATCTGTACATTAACATGACACACAAACAGCAACATGTGAGTATAATCCATATTCATAACAGGAGGCAGAGGCATGCAATGACAATGGATCACACTAACAGGATATGGAGGCACTTACAAGAATTGAGTTGCTGCTGTTCAGATGTTGATGGACTTGTACGATTGAAAACACAATATCACACATTTCTGAGAGTGTTATGTAGATACTATGATGGCAAGAGTACAAGCTATGGCACTTACATTGTACATCCACATCATGTGAGCTTTCACATTCATAGTGTAGTTCTGTTGCATAACACAAATATAACATTAGGGTACTAAGTGTGAATTAATGTCCCTCAATAAGAAGTTTTTGTGAAATTTGGACATACCTGTATGTCCTAGAACACCTGCTTCATTACCCTCCTGGGTATCTGATGATCTTTGCTGGTGCCATGACCTGAGGCCAGGAACATTATTAGCTCATCTGGGGGAGGCAAGGATAGCCTACCTCCAGGGACATTTCAAACCCACTCAAAGTGGAGGATTCAAAGTCAAAGTCAAAGTAAACATTATTATCATTCCAAACCACACACAGTGCGAGTTAAACAAAATTATGTTGCTTCAGTTCCAAGTGCATATATCACATACAACTACATAGAATAACAAGGACATATAACAGTAGGGTAACATATAGATATATATATATATATATATATAGTCAAAAAATGTTTAACATCAGGATCTAGGCACGTACCATCAGTGGGGTATATTTCCATAAAAACAAGATAACTGCTTACGATGAAAAATAGAAGAAATGGAAGAGAGGTTGAACTGCAACTTTGAAAACTGAAATAAATGAGCTGGACAAACAGATTAAGCATTGTGTTAGACAAGATCAAGAAAAATTTGAAGAAAATTTACATAACGTTATTGAGCATAATAGGAAACCTTTTTATAGATACAGAAGATGTGGAAGGAGTAAAGATACAGAAATTGATAAACTGTGTGCAGATTCTAAAATTTATTCTCAGACACAACAGATTATAGATATATTTACAAAATCTTATGTAAATAGTTTGCCTCCGCAAAAGGTGTGGTAAGTTGTCCTAGTGACATTCAGGTAAACCCAGATACTGGAATCAAATTAGATTATATTGAAAAAGAGCTGTGCAAACTGGATCCAAACAAAGCACAGGGCGGAGATGGAATAAGTAACAATGATTTGAGAACACTTAAGCAAGAACTTACACTGCCATTACATCTATTATTCACTAGGTCACATAAATATGGGGAGATTCCTCAAGATTGGAGACATGCACTTATTAAACCTGTCTTTAAGGGAAAGGGGAGTAGGACAAACCCAGAATCATATAGACCCTTAAGTCTACTTTCATGCTGTGGAAAAATAATGGAGAAGGTAATACTGGATAAGTTATTGTGAGAACTGGAGAGGTTGGGACTTGACCTCATATATAAACATGCATATGTTGAAAATAGATCAATTATCACCTGTAACATGATGTTCTATAACAATATAATAACAGCTATGAATGAACAATTGTGCTGTGATGTGATTTATATAGATTTAACTTCAGTATTTGACAGGGTCATGCACAAAACACTGATCAATAAATTAGTACAACTAGGTATTGATTTACTGTTGATAAGATGGATAGCTGCATGGCTTACAAATAGGACATGGCAAGTATCACACACTAACTGGACAGTTGAAATCCTTGGTTACAGTCAAGGTGTCCCACAGGGCTCTGTACTAGGCCCTTACTTGTTTAGATTATATCTTTCAGACCTGACTTTTTCATCTGAGGTGTTCTATAGTCTATATGCTGACAACCTGAAATTGGGTAAACTGATTACAAGTATTACAGATAAGGCATGTCTGCAAAATAATTTGACTAAATTGACCATTTGGGCACAGGAGAATAATATGTTGATAAATACATCAAAAACTAAGCATATGAGATTTGGGAGTCATAAACTGAAAGGTGAATATTTAATATAACACACAGTGATTGAAACTGTAGACTCATTTATGGACCTGGGTATATGGGTAGATTCAGCTATGAGTTTTTCTAATCATATCAACCAACTGGCTAATGATAGTTACAGAACTATAGGTTGTATAAAAAGATTTATAAAGTCTAGGAAATCAAACATAATGAAGTCATTGCTTGTTAGTTACATTAGAACCAAACTTGAGTATGGAATAACAATATGGAAACCCTATAGGAAAACAAGCATGAATAAACTGGAAAGAGTACAGCGGAAATATACTAAGGGCATCCATGGATGTGAAAATTTAAGTTATTATGAAAGACTAAAATATCTGAACTTGTACAGTGTCTCTTACAGATATTTAAGATGAGATCATATTCAGGTATATATGGTATTTAGGGACAACTACCTCTGGGAATGATTGGGGTTATCAACAAGTTCTAGAGAATCGTCAGATAACCTATGTAGAATATTCTATAGGAATAAGAAGTGCACTAATTGGTTCTCTGACAGAGTAGCTGATGCTTGGAACAGACTACCAAATTACGTTAAAACAAGTACTAGTTTAGATATTTTTAAGAACAGCCTAGACCTTTATTATGGGAACAAGTATTTTGGTATATTGGCAAGCTAGAAGGGCATTTATGCCCGTGCTTGAAACATTTGTATGTATATATGTATGTATGTATGTATATATGTATGCATGTATGTATGTATGTATGTATGTATATATGTATGTATGTATTTATGTATATACTAAACAAGACTGACAAGATCTGAGATACCTCTATAACACTGGTAGCAGCCTTCATCAAATATTGCACATGTGGAAAAACACTTATTGCACACAGTGTACAGAATATACTAAATAACACAAGTATATTGTACAGAATGTTCAGTTACTACTGATTTCACTTTTAAAGCAGCTTGATGTAGGTATTGCACAAGAAGATAGCTGTACTACTGATAGTTTTGGTCACCAGCTATTGATATCTTTTAGAGTTCAACAGTCTGATAGCATGTGGGAAGAAGCTCTTACTAAACCTGTAGGACTTACGATGCATACAATGGTATCGTCTTCCTGAAGATAAGCAGGAGAACAGTCCATCTGCAGGGTGTGTGGTCTCTGATTATTTTTCTAGCTCTATCAATAGATCGTATTTCATATAAGGCCTGCAGAGCTGGAAGTGGGGATCCAATAATGGCAGGGGGTCTTAACTAGTTCACAGTTGTTGCACCAGTCGTTTACATAAATACAGATACCCCCTCCTCTGGTTTACCACTGAGAAGCTAATCCCTGTCAGCTTGAAGTAATGTCATCCCCTCCACCTGGACTGTCCTATTCTGTTGACTGCACAGAGGATCATGTCAGAGCAATGTCACCAATAGGCCTCCCAGGATCTGCTGTGATGCCGCAGCTTTGATCATGTGTCAGATCCATTCACATTTGATTTTTCCACACAGTATTGCCTAACTATCCAAGAAGGTTGTGGCCATACTGACTAAGAGCCTTAATTATTATTTTTTTTCTTTGTGTGAGAAATTGTCTTTCCTATTTCTGTTTGACAGCTGGAAGACAAGGTGACATGCACATCTTATTGTTTATAAAGGTGTTCACATAGTGACATGACAATGTTAAAAGCATACATCAAATGAATGGCTCACCTCTCATTTACAGTGCATAGCTATGCACAATAATCCATGCCATATACAATTGTTAAGTGCAAATAATCTGAAAAGATAATCCATACAGACTAACAAATTGAGCACATCTATCAACCCATTTAACAAGAAAGAAAAGGTCATGTGTCAGGTGGGATGTGAACTCATGTCAGTGGATATTACAACAAATAAAGGCCAAACACATTATCAATATGCAAAAACTCCAGTACTATAATTATGGTGTTGCCAGAATTCCATGCATATTCAAACACAACAAGCAACTGTACCTCAAGAATGTATAATGCATCACAGATATTATGACAGCCAGTGACAGACTTCACAACAAATTCAAATGTCATTTTTTGGTATTCACCACACATACTAAAGATTATGCATAAACAAGGCAGTAAAACATCAGCATATTACAATGAGCTGTTATGCAATCATGGCTATATATCACCACAATAAACATAAATTGTAAGCCATCCTAAAGTTGCTCTATCACACTGAATGTACTCACAAACACTACTGCATGAATAAGCATCAGAGAGTATCCATAAATGTGTCACTGAACATACGGCTTATGTAAGTTGTTGGTCTCTGTAGACTTATGTTAGACATTTAAAAAATATGGAAAAGGCAAAAAATATTGTGGCAAGTATAGAAAACTCCAGGAACAGACTCATGTCAAACAGGATTTGATGCAGGAATGGTTAAGGAGAAGTGAATTTAAACGAACAGAAGAAAGGTTAATATTAGCAGTCCAAAATAGTAGACTGTATACACATTGCTTTACAAAGTCCATTGAACATGTGGCAGAAAGAGACAAATGCTGGTTCAGTAAAACAGAACTAGAAAGAGTAGAACATCTTGTTGCTGGATGTGGTACACTCATGGTAGAGGATTTGTAGCCTGAAAGGCATAATAATTTGGCGAGACTGTTGCATTAAGGATTGTGAAAACATTACAATATTGAAGAAGTTGAGAAGCGTTGGAAACATGAGCCACAAAGCAATATAGAAAATGATGAAGTTTATATCACATGGAATCACCCATTACCAACAGTTCAGAAAATACATGTGAGAAAACCAGATATAGTAGTCCATGAAAAGAAGAAAAAAGTAGTTGATCACTGAAATTGCTGCACCCAGTGATGACGGTGTCTAACATATAGAGCGGCACAAAGTCATAAAATACCAGGATATGCAGGAAGAAATTACAGCATTGTGGAAGAAGGATACCAAAACAGTTTCAATAGTAGTAGGAGCAATGAGTCTCATAAAAAAAGAATTTACAGTCAAATGTAGATATGCAACTGATACATGTAACTCCATATGAATTACAAAAGGAGTCATTCTGGGCACATTGCAGGTCCTACAAAGAGCATTTTTGGCTAATATCAAATATTGAAACAATACTAATTTCATGAACTTTATTCATACTCTGACTTAGTGGGGAGTATTCCCATCATGATATTAGAAACCAAAAGACTTGGAGAAACGAAACCATTATTTCACAATAACTATGGGTGTATTTTTAACTCCTTCCATATCTGTAGTTCACTGGGGCTGGTTTGTTTGTATCCATATAAATGCATATGGGGAAAAACCTTGATAGTGATGGACAGTTACCCACATGCATGCATATTGTTTAACTCTACCTCCCATATGTAACAGAGTCTACAGCAAATAACTTCAGAGAACATATGCATGAAAAAATGTTTTAGTAGATTTAAACAGCATAATGATAACACAGGTATGTGATAATAGCAACATGCTCCACCACAGCAAAGGTTGGAAGGTGGCAGCTTACCTTAGGAAGTGAGCTGCAAGTCAGCTTTACCATAAAATGAGGTTAGCTAAGTGCACACAGGTTTAAGTACTATTTAAACCATACATAATTAGTGAGCATCATAAGCATTCAATATTTTGGAATCCTGTTAACAAATGTTTACTTAAGTTCTCAAATATCTGTACATTAACCAATAGTTTGGTGCAAATGTACACTGCTTAGTGCAACTGCCCAACAGATATCAATAAATGGAAATATCTATATCACATGCCCAATGGCCTCCAATAGTCTGCTACCATCCTAGATGCACCAACTTTAAAATGTAAGTCACATTTTCTTATTGCACCATTGCTACCTGCAAACAGAGTGGAACCCCAGTTAGCATTTTTTGGGTGGCAGTTTCTACAAATTTCAGCTGTAATAGTGAAGATGTCAACTGAGAGGAGGCATCAATGGGTTCATGTGCCAAAGTGGTCAATGGAGGAGACCACTCCGATGCTCACTGTTTATGCTTGACATGAGCAGATGATGAAAGCACAGCCTATGACCTTCACAGTGATTGGTATCTGGAAGTGGATTGTGAGGAACCACCGTGGATGGACTGAGATTTACCAGACTGGTGTGCTGTTTCCACCACCACTATGATGGCCTACATCTGAAGGATGCAGATGATCTTTGCAGGATGGTCTCATTTGTTTGACACCAACCAGCAGTTGCCGATAGTAAGTCACATAATCCACACTTTAATCATAACCTTATTATATATGTATGTTGTAAACATATCTGTTTATGTGAAGCTGTGTTTTAAATATATTCCATGAGTATCTGTATTGATAATGGTAATTTGCATGCAGGAAATTTAGCTTCGCTATTTAAAGTTATCATTCTCAGGTTGACACATTCTCAGGTTATCCACAGCTCTACTGGGCCAGTGCACACATTATGCAAGACTGTTGATTATGACTGTATATCAGTATGGACTTCTGACATATAACTATTACTGCTGTTCCATAATATATGATTTTGAAATAGCAGAAGCAGTGTCCCAGTTGTGTGAGTAATGCCCTCCCATGGAGGGGGGAATAAGAAGTAAAACTAAAAGCTTACTTACTTTCACTGGAAAAAGGAGAAATCACCCTTTGCACCTAAGTAAGTTAGAAAGCCCTGGATGTGGGGCTGTAGTCTTAGTGCAGGCAGAAACCTCAGTATTGGTTAACACCTTATTTTTGGCCAATAATCTAAATTTGGGTTACTGGTCTTCTTTGTAGCACCTAAAAAAGTCATGAACCACGGTTATGGCTGAAATCCTTCCCAGTCATCTTAGTCTTACTTAAAAAACGCTATAAATTTGTCCTGGATGTGGGGATGAAATCTCAGTCCAACAGACCTCAGTGCTGTTTAGCGGTTTAACAATAAGATTCTCAGTTGCTTATTTAATGCAGGAGTAGAAATGATACAACTCTCAGTTGCTCATTCAAGGTTTTTATTAGAATCTTCACAGGAGGCTATCTGAGTGCTGTTCAGTGCTGGTTCAGCAGTGACTGGCCATTCCCTTTTCCGTCTTCCCCTTGATGATGCTGTAGAAAATTGTAAGCAAATTTTTCTTGACACTCTCAATTGTCTAGCTCCCCCAGAAAAATCCAAATTAAAGATTTTTTTGCTTCATGGCTGTCTATAACTGCTCAATCTTTAATGCAGAAAAGAGACAATGCCGAGAAAACCTGGTTAAGATCCAACTCCCAAACAGATTTCCAAAACTATAAGTGACTCTGTAACCTCACAAAAATATGTATATTTAAACAAGAAAAACTTCTATCTAAAACTGCAAACCGATCCCCAAAACAACCCGAAAATGTTCTGTAACACCATAAATAAGATTCTATATCCTGGTAACCCCTCAATAACAAATCTTTGCCCCAACATCTCTCCTAGAGAATTGACTACCATTCTTAACTCATACTACTCAATGCAGTCACACCCTCTAACCTTTCCTCCCTTCATCCTGATAACAAGCACACCTTCTCTCTAAAACCTGTTCCTTCTGTGTACATAAGATCCCTACTCAACAAACTAAAGCCATGTTCTCCATCTGCTGAGTACCTACCTCCCTATGTCTAAAACCAGTTGCCAACTCAATAGCCTTCCCTGTATCTGTCCTGATCAACCAATCTATCCAAGAATCTATTGTCCCCTCCAACTGGAAAAAAATCTATATTAGACTTATTCACAAAGAAGGACACTCCACTGACCTCTCTAACTACAGACCTATAGCCATCTTATTCCCCTTCTCCAAACTACTTGAAAAATGTATCCATAGGAAACTCCTTGATTATCTTTTTCATGAAAATCTCCCACTCCTACCCAACACAGCTTCTGCCCTAACCACAGCACAACTACTGCATTAATCTCCTTCACACAAACTATCACACAAGCTGGATACAACAATAAACTCATTTCCTGTCTATTTCTTGACCTCTCCAAAGCAATTGATACCGTCTCACACCAAAAACTTTTTACTAAACTGTCTGATCTCAATCTCTCTGATTCTTCATTAAAATGGTTCACAAGTTACCTCAATAACAGACAGAAGTCTGTCAGATGGCACTCTGCCTCCTCCTCTTTCCTACCTGTCTTTACAGGTGTAACCCACGGCTCCATACTTGGTCCACTACTATTTAATATATTCACTAATGACTTGCACACTTCCTGCTCTAATTCTTCTCTCATCCAATATATTGATGACTAGGTTTACTACTGAAATCCCGAAACAGATGCAGTCAAGTAATCGCATCATTGAAAAAAATACTGAAAATAAAAACATCAGATGGGCAGCAGTAACAAAACTGGTAATGTTGACCCATCCCATTTGACAAAGTCCACATTACCCAGCGTACCTTGCCTTCCAGTCAATCCCAAGTAATGCTTTGTAGTGAGGCAAGCCCCCCTGCCCCCCATGTGGGGGGGATGTGCCTCCCACACCCGCTGCCAACTATGTATACAAAGTCCGAGATTGCATAACAGTGAGGAAATGGGTATATTTCCAAATCCCCAATGAACAGCAATCACCAGATAGAACATTGACCTCACAATATCGAATGCACACTAGCATTCGTTATTGTGGAGCTGACTATTTTCGGTTCGACTTACTGAGAACTGGAAATCAGCCTTTTGATCATTCCCAGTTCGCGTGAATGCTGTCCGACATTTCAGTAATAAACCTGATGATTCGACTATCATCTTTATCTCTGACACTGTCCCCCAACTCCACACATTAATACAAAACTCTTTCACATCTGTCTGCTTACTAATATTCATTACCCGGAGATTCTTCCTCTCTCCCCTACCTACCTACTACTCTTGCACCCTATCCTGCTAGGCTATATTACATTATTTTATCTGTCTCCCTCTATTGATCTCCCATCTTTCTCTCTCTCTCAAACTCCACTTCCTACGTATCCTGCTTTTTACTCTCCTCCACATTTTAAAATTAGAACTTATGTACTGTAGGTATTATACTATCTTAGAACTTACATTTTCACTGTTACATTTGTCTTTGGTTGTAACAACATTTTTTGTTTCCCATATGTTCATTTATACCTATGTTTTTACTAATATCTGTTATACCAGTCTTAGAATGTTTCACTCTTACCTTGCAATTTGTTATATCTGTTATTATATCTCATTGTGGAGCTTTTTTTCCTAGGTCTCCTCTGAAAATGGGCTCTAGCTCAGTCGGACATATCCAGTAATCAAATGTCAAATAAATAAAAATAATAAATAAATAAATATTGACTGGATAGCGGATGATTTGTTCTTACAAAAAGTAATAGACATTAAATTGTACAACCTTTTGAAATTAAAATCACCAATAATTCCAGTTATCTTTGAGATACAAAAAATACATAAGAGGAGAGATAATCTCCATTAAGACCCACTGTCTCTGCTGTCATGCTTTTCTGACGTACATCATAATGTTCACTGCACATATAATGTCACATGTAATTTTATCTTGCTGCTGCAATATGAAACACATTACCAAATGACACATGCGGTAACCATTATTATTTACATGATCATGTTGACATTACTGCATACATTGCTCCATATTGGCAGGGGTGCTATTCCTTCAATCTGTGCACGTATGTGCCCAATGCATGCAGTGCAGCATAATATTGTGATGTCCAATAGACTCTGTTCAGGTATGTGACAGATACGACTGTTGCAGTTACCATAATGTGAGTTGAACACGATTGTTCTGCTTTTGTTGTTCCTGTATATACTTAGGAGGGATAACAGCAACATTCAAACTCCATTATTCCCATTTTTCTCACATAGCATAGAATAGTGAGGTGGGTCAAGTGTTTTGATTTGTACATGTTATTTATGTGTATGCATAGCATCCATTTGTGTATTGCTTGTTGCTGTTTTATGTCTGTTCAACAACATGACATGTCCTTGATTTTGTAATTTATGTAACATGACATCCCACTGGCATAATGACCATATGTGTGGATTGTACTGGCAAAGATTATGCCATGTTGTATTGCAGTACTGTGACTGGTATATATAAACATGCATCCCTGATACACTGCATTGGCATTCACTGGTCCATTAGTGAATATATGAAGATGATGCTTTGTTAACATCATTCACAACTTCCTTGTTTGTCTGTATCTTGCATATGTCAATATCCAGCCTTTTTGATAATAGCTTTTATTATAGCAGGTATACATGGATTTGCACACATATTATTTTTAATATATATGAACTGATTTACATGGATGTGCATGTGTATTGCCATAATATGATCAACACACAACTGCCTTGTAATATGTGACTGGTTACATGCCTTTATTAAATTTTTCTGTGCTGTACTTATGTACACATCTGTCCTTTGTTCAGTCCTACACGTGCGCATTAACATTTATAGCAATAATGTTGATTGCACCACCTGTTGTATTATGTTTGCAAGGCAGTATATATGTATGTATATATCATTCTCAAAACTACTTTTGCTGTGTACTTATGCCACTCGCTGTTTAACTGTGCACATTACTGTGCTGTTTGTGTCATTTGTACACAGACATGTTTATAGCCATCCCAATGCACAACGCCCATGTGTCAGTCATTAGCTATTTGCTTCAGTGTACCTTGTGAGGACTTAATGTTCTTCTTGTGTTGTGGCTAGAGGCATGTCCACTGTGTTTCCTTAGCTAGGGTTGTCCTGCTTAATTCTGTGCAACCTTTCTCTTGATAGCATTTTCTCACTGATGTGTGCCTCTGTTGTCTATCTTCTTTCCCTCTTATAGCTTTGACCTACATGATTCACATATATGTGGCATATGTCACATGTATGTTTACCTTCCTGTCTGGTATCATAATTGTCATGATTGTCATTGTCATGTAGATATACTGGTACAATTTTTCATTGTGCCACCATAGGTACATAGGTTCATAGGAGGTTACAAAGCTAACAGCCCGAGAGTCCTTACAAGCCTAGCCATATTTCTCCTGAGTTGCCCCAATTATCAGTGGCTAGTTGAGTGGGTAGGTGAGTGAAGTTCACAGTGGTAAGGGTCTATGGTAGTTAATTCTGACTTTCTCTATCCAGGAGGGACATGGGCACCACCCCAGGAGTGAATTTGCGGTCACCCATCCATTGACCTAGGTTGCATTTGAAGGGGGTCAGAGAGGGGTTCACGTTAATTGGAAACTTGTTCCATAGAAGTGTCAGTCTCTGGGAGCTGTATCTATCTCTCCAGCATGACCTGTTCATGTCAAAGGCTAGGTTAAGATCCCGGGAGCGAGTGACCCTCCTGGAGTTTGATTTATGAATGTATAGCATTTCCACCAGGGACAGATCAGAGACTGCCCTGTAAGCCAGGCACAGATCACACCTTTGCAACCATGTTAAGTACCATACACATGCAAGGCATATGCACACAAGGTAGTGGAAATTGAGTTGATTCCATCTTTGTTCATGTCGTATTTATGTGTTGTGTATTGCCCAAGGATTTTTATGTTTTCTTCCTAGGCACAGGCTTGCATTCTTTAACTTTCATTTATCATATATGCATCACCATTTACTTCATATTCCATGTCATTAGTGTGGGCATGTGTGATGAACCTTCTTTCTGTTTGGATTATGTTATGCAATTTCATGTCACACATATATGTTGTATACCTGACAACCTAGCTGTGTTACCTCTGGCATGGCATGTGTCTTTGAGATATGTTTGTGGTGTTTATACTTATATTACACGGATAGACAGGTTTTACTCCAGTGCTGCTATTTGGTACTGTTTGGTTGTTTGCCCTTTCATGTAAAGTTGGAGGTTGTAGTCTGCCATTCACATGGCTAGTATGCATCCCTACGGTTTGTCAATTTTCCTTCACCTGATTTGTATAGTCTGTATGTGAGCTCTCTGTGTACCTTACCTCTCCTTTATGCTGATTTCAAACCTTTGCCTCTCATTTCTTGTGACATCATTTATATGTTTTTACCTGCTGTCTTGCCCTCCTCTTCTTGAAATGTATTTTCCATTCCTTGTATCAAAATAAATAAATAAATAAATAAAAGTAAAAAAAAATTAAAAAAATAGGCCTAATCCCACAAAAAAAAATGTCCATACTCCTCTGTCTCTCCTAGTGACCTTCTTATTCCATCATTCCTCCTGTGTGTCCATCTTTTTCACCCTCAACCTACACCTGCTTTTCTACTATCCAATTATCTTGGGTGTGTGCATTAGTGTACTCCCCACACGTCCCACATCCATTTTTAGCTACTGTTAGCCATGGCAAAGTGACCATAATTGCCCTTCACCCTACTTAATTAATTATTTTAATAGAAATTTTGCGTATTATGTTGGATTCTGGAAATTGTGATGGATGTATTTGTATATGTCCATCTATGTATTACCACAAAATCAGTAATCATTTGTGGATAGTTGCCACATAACAATTGATGCACACTTCTCTTCCTTTAGTACACCTACTACTGAAAGTTCCATTGAGCATGTTTACCTTCTGCAGATGTGCTTTGATAATGCACTTACATATCTTACTTTATGAATGAGTTTTCCAGGAATACAGCTTTGACATGACTGCTTGTTCCTGTGCTGATGTCTTTAGTTATGTTTGCTTTGTGCTGATTTATACTATTTAGACTGCGGTATGTTTGCATATTACTTCGTTAGCTGCAATTCTTGTGTGGAACTCAGTGCACTCTACCAAATTCTGTGAAGTTTATGGAATCCGACCTATTTTCTATGAAAATCAATATACAGAAGTGCATCACATCTGAGAATATGTGGCGAGGATACTATGTCGTTATAGCACTATGTGACTAGTAAATATCTGCACTTCTTTTTCAAACTGTCACTGTAAGAACATTTTGCATCATAGGATTTTTCCCTTTGCTTTATACTCTTTAAGTTCCAAGAGTCTTCATACCTCAGTATAAACAAGTTATATAATTATATAATACCAGGTCTGTATCGAAAAATAAAGTGAGCTTCAGTTATCTTAGATTTTTTTTCTGTAGTAAACACAAATCTTTTAAAGTTTTGTCTACACTTTCTAAAGAGGGAGGATAGTGATGTCACTCATCACATATTTCTTTATTGATTTGTTTGTTTGTTTATTTATTTAATTTATAGTGTCAGGCTTCTGCAGAGATGTTTATATCATCATGCATCATACACAGAAATCATTTTTTTGTATTATACATACAAGTTCCCTGTGACAAGTAGAGATCATGCAACTAATATAAAACCAGCAATATAACTAAAATGGAAAAACAGTGTAATAGATTTTAAATAACAGAGCATAGCAATAAATAAAAAACTTTCCCAAGAATTCATGAAAAGGCTCACACTAAAAAGGCCCTGCTCCCATGATGTGCTATTTTATGGATCAGAGACATGTTGGCCATGGCTAGGAAAGAACTCCTTACTGGCTAATTTGCATGTCTCTGAGCTGTAGCTTCTACCATGATGTACAAATCCTTACTGATCTGTATGTCACAGTAGTTTACTGCTGCTCATGTAGGCACCGGCATCCCTCCATTAACTTTCACACATGCACTGAACACATTCACATTTACCATAGTCCCTGTATCTGTCTCTGACTAGTCTGTCCTCCCCCTATCTAGTGTGAGAATAGTCTACACCTCAGTCCCATACTGCTGCAAGGGCTGGTATGGCACTATTGTAGTTTCCTTGGGGGCTAGTGTTTCCCTTCATGCTTGTATCTCCATATTGCTGTTTGTATTGTTATGGCACTTAGGTTTAGAATAATCCCTGGTGTCTAATGCCCCATCCCACATTCCCTCCCAGCACCAATCCCTATTCTACTGCCATTGTTGGTATGGCACTTAGGTTTGATGTCATTGCTGGTGTCCAGTGGCTTGCTACACCCCCAGTCCCTGTACTGCTTCTATGTTAAGTAGAAAAACATGTCCTTTTGGTTGCGTTCATCACCCAACATGTTCGGCCTGCAGTGCAGATCTACATGACCATCATTGAAGGTATAGATTCCTTCCTGGAATTGGTTCTGGGGGAGAGAGACCACATGGCTAATTAACATGTGACTCTGCCTAAGACAGTCTCATTAGCATTCAGTGTAGCCATGGAGTCAGCCCTACATGGTGCTGCACATCTGTATGCAAGACCATCATACAGCAATGCGTTAAGGCTGTTCATGAACCCCAAAAGGTTGCCGTGATGTGTACAAAAAGGGGGTACATGTCCTGATACCTTTTTGAATTCCCTGTTTGTCTCAAAAGAATGAACTTTTCTACATCACCATTATAGCTAACTTTAACTACCACATGTGCAGGCATTCTTAAGAGCCTCTGCTACTGGATGGGTTTAGGTACATACAGAAGTATGTGTACCTATACATTTATCTCTTTCACACTGTTAAGCTGTTCTCAATATCTAAAAGTTAATATGAAAAAAATTGCCATAATAACTACTCATTAAATACAAAGGCAGTGTCATACAATGCCTGCAAATATAAATAAATACACATCATTTCCTACTCAGCAATGTACAGGACTGTTTTACAAAATCATTTATATTAAAGGACTGGAAAAGTAGTGCTGCCCATTGTCTTCATGAATACTTGCAGTTTCGCTTTCAGATGAGTTCAAGGAATTCTCAATCTATGATATTTGAGGCTAATATATACAGGGCAGAATGTTTTCACATTCATGCTAATGCAATAGCTACTACAAAATCAGTTCCATCATGTTTAGACTTCACTTTCAAATTTGTTTTATAACCAGAATCACAGATCAAGGCCTCAGTAATCACTGCACATCAGTAGACACATACCAAAAAAAAAGAAAAAAGTATCTCTGGTCTCCAGCTGGCTATCTAGTTCAAATTAATGCATGCTGAAAGGCTCTGTGAATTCATGCTCACATGTTCACTTTTGGTTTCAAAAATAAACTAGTAAATTAAATGATTTACAAATGCACTTATGAAATACGCTTCTAACATCAAGAAGGAAATGAAAGTGACTTTGAAGTAAAAAAAATAATCATGTCATTCAGTTGCTATTCAAGGGCTGTTCAAAGTATTTTAACAAATTATGGGCTGCAACAATAAATTGTCAATAACTACCTTAAAGTGTAGTGTCCCATTCAACAGATAAAGACAGTAAACTTTTAGTTTAAAAAAATATGTAATAAAGTATACTGACATTAGCAGATAAATAAAAAATATAATAATTAAAAAAAGATCTCCACATTCCATTCCAGTCTGGAAGCTCAACTGAATCTAGGTGAAGAAAATAATATGTACAGAAAAGAGATATGAAGAAATATAAGAAATCAGTTGCACATTTTTAGGTAGTATGCTGCTGTTTTTTATTTGTATCAAAACTTCAAAGTATGTCTGGTGGCACAGAGGAATGAGTGCTGACCTCAGCATAGGTGACCTGAGTTTGACTGGTGGCTTCGGTGCTTCATGAATTTTCAGGGAGGATATCTATGCCCATCCCTGTAGGGAGTGTTTATGATTTTGAGGGCAGATCCCTAAAGTCCTGATAGATACCACGGATCACCAAAATCACCTGGCTAGGATATATGGGTGGACTGAAGAGTTCTGCTGACCTAGGACCCTGGATGGGCTTGTCTCCCTGCCACTAGTATATGTTATGCTGCAAACTGCTATCTCCACTTCTTGCTTTTGTCTGTTACTGTCATATAATGGTCTATTCAGAGGCGTTAATACCAGTGTGAAACTGCTTTTCCCTGTCCCTTTCCTCTCATCAGCTGGTATCAGGAGAGGTAAAGGGAGCTATGGGAGATCAGCTAACCAAGTGAACCAAAAAGCAGTACAAAGAAAATGTCAGAGTATAATTTTAAGAATATAAAAGTAAACAGATCTGACTATTAGAAGAAAAATATTTTTTAAAAATAACTTAGTTAACAGAATTGCACACACACACACACACACACACACACACACACACACACACACACACACACACACACACACACACACACACACACACACACACACATACACATGCACACACACACATTAATTGAGAAATGGAAATGTCACTACCTGGAACACAAATGATTTTGAATGAGTACTCAAGCCAAAAAATGTATTAATTAACAACCTTTCCACTGTGTATGCTTTTTTGGGGGATTGAGTTACTTTGCACCCCCCACTTCTCTGTATCTCTATTATATTCTGACTTCTGAGATTACACAACAATAAGGGAGGGACATATTCTTAATCCCCAGCATTTTGTACACAAATACTAAATGAACTATGCAATAAGCTGTGCATGCATTTTCTGCCAAGATACAACTCAGCCTGCTTGACCAGCTGTGGTTTCAACTGAATACATGTTAACCAGCAATTTGTCTGTCTATCTATCTATCTATCTATCTATCTATCTATCTATCTATCTATCTATTTAGAAGCATTTGTAAGTCAAAAAAGACACTTGAGGCAGGGCTATATAAAATAAATTTTAATTCAGTGCTCCACCAAATCAAAATATTAGCTGACTTTGCCTTTCAAATTCAAATACAGCACATAGTAACACTTACTTTTTATAATTTAGTTCAATCTACACAGCCTCTCCAGGACAAATACTGCCTTTTTTTGAAAATATTTTTATTGAATTTAATACGTGTCAGTTATGACATTAAAATACAAGAATGAAATAGAACAACATTAACAATCAATGCAAGCTTTAACATAACAACCATTTACAAGGGTGTCTAACAAGTAACTACATGACCAATTATTCTTTATACCATTTTTGAAGAAATAGAGTAGAAAACAATTGCCATATTATTGATATATTTAGATTTGTTTATTCAGCAATTTTTTAGGCTTTATCCATATGTTTTAAGATGTAGTAACCCTGGCTGTCCTCATCTTGATTGTCAAAGGTTCATAGTGACAGACATTGTTTGCCATATTTTCAAATACTTTCATTGTTGGGGTTTACTCGCTTTCCAATTATTGGTGATTGCCTTCCTTGCTATTGAAAGAAGACTCCATAGTAGTGGACAGTTTACTCTCTCAACACAGTCAGGAATCAGTGTGTTGAACAAAATTAATGATTTAGTTAATATAAATGTATCATTGAATAAAGACTGCAAAAAACATTGACTTTGTCCCAAAATGGTTTGACAAATGTGCAGTCAAAAAATATATGTTGCCCGTCTGCCTTGTCACATGCTTTATATCTCCAACACAACATTTTCTTTTTATATATTAACACAGCTATATGAGGTGTTATAAATATTTTATGCACGAACTTCCATGTTGATAATCACCAATTTAAGGAAGAAGTAGTTTGTTTAGACTGGATATCAATATATTTTTCTATCCTCCTCATTAGGTTCATATTTATTTATAGTTCAGAAGTACTCCTAATAGTTTCCTTTGATATAGTCTTCTACATTTTTGTTAGTTTTATATATTTAGAAAGAGGACCTTTATCACTTATTTCTTGACACACTAGAGTTATCATTACATCTATGAATTCTGGGACATATTTTCTTATTGACAATTGTATCAAATCTAGTTTACTTTCTATATCTTGTCTATAGTTTTGTATATCTAAACATATAGTTTTGTCCAAATTGAATCTAATTATTATATTCTCTGTGCTTTGCATTTTGTTTCCATCCTTCAATTGATACCAATAAATCAAATTGCTTTATTTACGTGTATGCATTGTTTTTAAATTAAAAGTGCATAAATTGTGTTGTGCGCAAGCTATTGGAAACAAGAAGAAGAACCAAGCTTTATATCCTGGATTTTTGTGAATATAATCTCTAAATATCTTTAACATTGATGTGATATAAGTGGAATTAATTGTAATATTTCCATTTTCTAAAATATGATGTTTTAATATCCATAGAAAATTGTTATTTACTATCTCATTTTGTTGTATAAAATGTATCTGGATCAAGTCTTTGCACATGCTCTCTTGTATGTTCTTCCATTTTGCAGTATTGCTTTTATTTAACCATAAAATAACTTTTTTTTAATTGATGATACTGAGTATAATTCGATTTCTGGCATACCAATTCCACCTAATGACCAATCCCTTATATGGTGATTTATGCCTAGTCTTGGTTTTTTTAGAATACCAGAAAAAAATGAAGTATTGTAGAACTGAATTCATTAATGTTTTTTTCTAGATGGGAGTAATGATAAGGACTGTATAAAGTATAGATTTTTTGGAAGTATGACCATTGTTATTATACTGAGCCTTTCTCTATTGTAAAGGGAAATGTATTCCATTTATTAACAAATATTGGCTAGGACATTTTTATAATTTTCCTCTACTGGGGTTTTAATGTTTCTTTTTAAAATTATTCCAGTATATATTATCTTACCATCATGTTCTAAATATTTAGAAAATCTGTCATCCATATCATTGATATTTTCATTTATAAGTAAAATTATTGTTTTATTTTCATTAAACGTTAGTCCAGATTTTTTTCTGAAATGTATTTACTGCATGAAATGCTGACCTAAGAGAGTTTCTATTATCTTTTAATGTCAAGAGAATATCACCTGCAAATAGCAGTATTTTGAAATTTAAATTATTATTTATCTGTATACCTTCAATATCTGCCTTCGATCTTATAACATTTGTGAAAGGCTACATAACTAGAGTGATTGATAGTGGTGAGACTGGGCAACCATGTTTAGTTCCCTTAGTAATTGGACCTGATTCTGATAAATAAGAACTATTGTTTATGTAGGAAACAAAATTATCATAAAGAAGATTAATGAATTAGGAAAAACATGTTGAAAAATTATATTCCTCTAGAATCAATAATAGGTAATTCCAATTCACAGTGTCAAAAGCAATATTTATATCTAAACTTAATAAGGTCAATCCTTGTTTTTGCTATCTGCAAGATCTATTATGGATAAAACTCTTTTAATGTTGTCATATGCATTTCGATTTATTATGAATTCTGTTTGGTCATCATTAATCATGCATGACAGAAAATGTTGTAATTGAGCAGCATGTATAGCCATGAATATTTCATGAGCAATATTTAAAAGTGAGGTTGGTCTATATGGAGCAATCTGTGGGATTTTTATCTGCCTTTAATATTGGTGTTATAAATGTATATTTCCAGGATAGGGCACTTTAGTTATGTCTTTAACTAATATAAACACATTATGTAGAATGTGAAAACCTTCTTTTGGCATTATTTTATATAATTCCAATATTATGCTATCATTATCTGGAGCTCTGCTCAGTTTTAAATTCTTAATTTTACTTTTAATTTCAGCCAGTTGTATGAGTTTAACTATTAATTTCCTTTGATCTTCTGTTAGCTTTTTACAGATATGTTTTTGATGAATGTTTTAATTAAATCTCTGGGGTCCCCTTTTACCTCATTTTGATTAACTTTATTAAAGTTGGTTCTAAATATTTAAAAAAATTCATCAATATCTTTTACTTTGTTTTTGCTTCCTGGTGAGCACATTTCTTTACTATGATAAGATTATTAATCAATTTAGTTTTAGAAGCTAATTTGTGAATAGATTTTGGATTCATGGAATAATGAATTAACTTGATCATTTCTAAATAATAAATTTCTAAATTTATCATAGTTTTGTGATTTAAAATATCTAAATATGTTTTCTTTAATTCATCTATTTCTTTCATCATTCTATTATAACCTTTTTGAGTGTTCTGTTGTAAATTAAGGGTTGAGAGGGTGGCCTTATGGTTAAGGTGTTTGCCTTGCCAACAAAAGGTGCAGGGTTTGAGTCTCACAACGGACAATTGGTTAGGCTTAAAATGGCTCACAAGGGCAGTTAGCTTAGTACTAATCTATGAAACTAATCTATTATCAATTTTCCCTTGTATAACAATTAGGTCCTTATTTCATGGCATTTTCTTAAGGGCATACCAATTTTATTCTCTCATTTAAATAAGCTTTTTAAAGCACCTCACACATATATGTCAGACACTTCATCCTTACAATTAATTTCTAAAAATGTTTGAGAATTCTTTGTTAAAGAAAATTAAAGAAGTTTGCTATGTATGCTGGTATCCTTTTTATAGTAATATTTTTATTAATATTAAGCTGTAATTCAAAAGCTGATCTGAAAGTGGGCATGAAATTGTCTTTAATCAGCTTAGATATTAGGTCATTTGAAATGTATTCTCTGTCAATTCTTGAATGGGATCCATGTCTATGAGAAAAGTAAGTATAAAAAAAGAGTACCCGGGACTGAGAATTTATTAATATCTTTAATTTGAATTAAATCAATAAAAGTTTTCAGTTTTTTTGCTGATGATGGTATTCTTTTTTTATATCATTAGAATCTTCACTATTTTGTATGCAATTAAAATCTCCTGTCATAATGATGTTTCCTTTTTAGTGTTATATTATCTTTTCCAACTGTGACTTGACTGTTTTTTATACCAATGCCTGGAATCCAGTAAACATTTATAAGGGTATATAGAGCACCATTAAATTCAATAACTACAGAGCAGAGTATGTCCTTGTCATCTTTATACTCTGTTTAAATTAGGAACTACTCAGAACAACAAATTGTTTTGTGTTGAGTTTATTTACATCTTCCTAAAATAAGTGTGTTTCTTATAGGAAAACAATATGTGATGTATGCAAGTTTAGGAATCTACTTATATTACTTCTCTTGCAACCATTATTTAGATCATTTATATTGATAGAAATGCACTTTAGTCGCATCATGTTATATTTATTAGTGAATACATAATCGGTATGTTTCTAACTTTTGAATGTATTCATTTTGTTACATCTCTTTTGTATATGTTGTATTGCCTGATAAGCATTGTAAATCTGATCATGTTGATAAGATTAGATACATTAACATTACTGAAACTTGTCGACACCCATAAAAGACTATAGGTAATAATGAATTTTAAACAAGCAATTCTTTCAAAATTTCTCCCCTCCATGGAGTATGAAATTCCTAGTTTGAATAGAGAAGCTATCCAAACTGACCTTCTCAGTTACTCAGACAATGAGTGAGAAGGTCACTGAAAAACCAATCAGTAAACACAAAATGAAAACTCCAGCAAAGCTAGAACTTCCACTGAGTGACCTCCCAAACCTCTTGTATCAGAGGCACATGGAATATATGCAAATGATCCTTATGAGCATCCAGTGTTTAGGCTAATTGGCGATTTTGAATGCCCATGACTTGTTTCATCATTTTAATGGACAATTTCTGGCCAATAAAGCCAAACTCCACAGGGGCTTACTCAGACAAAGGGAAAAAATAATCAAAAACCTCCTGCCTGCTATTTAGTAAATTATGAATGAATAAAGCTCCATATATCACACAATCACAACAAGGTTAGAAAAGTAAGAAGAAATGTTCCATTATTTCTAGTTAAATTTGCTATTTGTTAACTTAAAAAAGTGTCATTAGCTAGGTTACGATCTTGAAAATTCTATAATCAATTTAGTGTAAAGTTCAATTATATGTAATCAAATAGTTTAATTACAAATGAAAGGTGCTATACCAATATATGAAAAACAGCTTATTGAACTTATTTTCATCACCTTGGTATTTTGTTATATAATGCATTTGTTTCTCTTTTAGCTTTCTAATCAGCACAAATAGCACAGATAAAACTCATCCAAATTTTTAGTATTTACTTATATATACATCTTAAAATTTCTATAAAGAAAAGAGAAGGATATCTCATGAAATAGTATCCTTTCTCTCTCTTCTATTAATCTCTTTCCTAAAAAAGGTGGAGGTTAATGCTTTATTACATTTATGTATAAATTAAAATATATTTGTGTTATTGGTTTGTCTCCAAAAACTAAGTAATTTTCACATTTTTCTTGTTACTAACCCATATAATAGACAAATAGAACAAATTTAGCTGTTTAAGCATTTGAAAATTTGGTTTGAACATCTATGAAAGCATACATTATAAAGTAAATTAAGATATGTGACACTCTAAGTTTTCAAATAAGGTTACAAGACATGTGGCCACCAATAATTTTAGTTTCCAATGTGAATCTGTTTCTCCTCCATATAATGTTCCCTCCTTTTGTGTTAAGCTTTACATAAGGGCATGACTTATGTTACTGTCTGCAATATATATATATATATATATATATATATATATATATATATATATTGTCTCCATCAAACTCAAGACTGACTCACTGCATTGTACTATAAGGTACTATAAGGTCTGATTAATGACTCAGAATGTACCATTATATCATTCAGAATAACAATGAATCATAGACGTATATATTTAATATTTAATTTTAAATTGGAACAAATACTCTAAGGATAAAGACTGCCTCAAAAGAAAAATGGAAGTCATGTAACTCTTGACTTTATCTGGATATTTATGTTGTTATGTCAATTGGAGGTCTTTTTTTTTATTAGAGAATAGCCAGGTGGTTCTCCTTATCTGCAGGTATTAGAAATGAATATGATAGCATCTGTGCCACCACCAGTTCTGCACCTGTGTAAGTACCCAGTCTACACTTTTTCCAGTTATATATGATATCATTCATTCCACTCTTCAGGGCTGCTTGTCTGTGCTCCCTTTCCTCATTTTTTTATGTCTTGAAAATTCATGCAAAATTATTAAGTTTAGATTATCATCCCATATTACTGAACTTAGTTTTTGTCAATGCTTTCTTAAGAACTGCATGACTAAGTTAATTAATTGATCAGAATAAAATGCTCATGTCACCCCTGAAAACAGGGTAATGGGTCATTTTTGTTAATTATAACTAAGAAAATATATTAAAAAACCTGGTTGTAAACTTCAGCTCTGCACCAGAAAATCTAGCTCCCTGTTCTTGTAGGGATGACAATCATGTTGTTGGAAATATAAATGGGGCCAATACACATGGTGAGAAGCTAATAATGCAACTGTGACAGAGGCAGATCACTGTCATAGGGGATAGATTTTAGGTAAGATTATTAACTATTTTGTGTGGAGAAAAAGACCAAAGAAAAGCTAGACATATTTTTATATCTAGTTCATTACAAGACAGGATCATCATCATAACCCAGGAAGTTACTTAAAAATAGCTGCGTCATATAAAAATAGCTGTATGCAGTGTATTCAATCATAAAATTATAAGATTACAGGTAGTTAATCTCTGGCCCTGTGACATGCAATGCTGAACATATCTGCCACACATTCTCCTCCCATATATAATTGTATGTTTATCAAGTTATCATCGTGTTAAGTTGCTAGCAATCTCAGCAGGAAACCAGGATTCTTTCTTGAGGGACTAAAGCTTCATCTGATGAGTGTGGGAACTACTCATTTTCTTGTTTTCCTGTCACACGTTTATCTATATATATAAACTGCACAACTTATTTATCTGACACAGGCCTATTTATGTATGAACTGCATAACCCATCCATCAGCAAAAGGCACTGCATGGCCACTCCAGTCATCCTCAACTCACAGAGCACATACACAGTCAAAAACTGAATCTTGTACTACAAAGTTCATTGTCCTCTCTCTTCATATTTCCACTTCCCCCCTTCCCCATTCACATGAGACAAACCATTTCTGGCCATAAGTTATTAAACGATGCCCCCCAGCTATATCATTAAATAACATCAAAAACTTCAGTTTGGCACATGGAAATATTTACAAAAGGGCAAAAATTAAGGAAAAAAAGCATACAAGAAAATTTGTCTGATGACATTATGGCTCACTTTATGCCATTTTACTGCCATTTTACTCAATTGATTATAACAAGGGGTGACTATGTTTGCATCTCCTGCTCTCCTAACATGTAATGATTAATGCTTTTCCAATTATATAGTGGTAAGTAAGCAAGTCTTCTCATATGTACCTTCACTGCCCATCACCATCACCAAATCATCATGTCAGCAGTTAGAGAGGACATGAATCTAATATGCCATCTCCTTAGAAACTATTACATTGTATTAAGATCATTTACTTTATGATTGTTAAATGTATAATATCCAGCTGATGAGAGAAAATATACATCACAACATATCGTGTGACACTGGATCAGTTTCCTTATCAATATATTTTCATTATTGATTTATTGTAGTAGTGCATTTAGAGAGGGATATGTTCTGTGGTTCAGTATTTTATCAATTATCAATTAGTTGGATAGGTTTTTATGAGCTGCGTCGATATTTACAGAAACAGCTATATATTCACTATTTTGTTTAAAGGAAACCTGCATGAATTCTAATTGGTTATAAAGGCAACAGAATTAAATATATTTAAATGAATAAGAAAAAGACTTGTTCTTCATAGCCAATTATGTTTTGTTTTGTTTATGTGTTAAACACCAACTATATTTCTAATATTTACATACAACATAGTGTATTTAATTAAAAACCCTTGCATTTGAACATGCTATAATTAATAGTTTAAATCTATTTTGCAGGATGAGTATAAGAATAAAAAGTTTAGTGATGTTTCCCTTGTTTTAAAATGCATCCAGGTATCTCTTTAAACTATAACTAAGTCAGCACAAATCCTTTTTAGCTAATACTAATCTGTTTGCTAATGGGAATGACATATTGTTAAATTATTTAGAGAAGTCATTTTTCTTTTAATTACCTATTTCTTCCTTTAGTTTTCCAGTTATTTACTTCTGCCTGTCTTTTCAGAGAATTATTATTCCATTCCATATCTTCTACCTAGTTAATTATGATTTTTTTGTTTTTGGGAAAGTTATGGCATTGTCTAAATCATCAAAGATTTTGATGTCATATGAAAGGAATACATTAAGTCTGGCTGGAAATAGTAAATGTACTTTGATTTGTTTCTTCTTTAGTTCTTTAATCAATGGAAGAACGTTTTTTTTCTCTTAGCTATTACAGAAGTTGAATAATCATTGTCAAATCTTATTGTTTTGTCCCCTAGTTTGATGGGAGATTTCATCCAAGCAGTTTTTAAGATTAGTTCCTTGTTCTGTGAAGAAAATAACTTTACAATAGTTGATCTTGGAGGTGGATTGTTTTAGTTGTAGATCAAGTTATTAAAGATCTATGGGTTTTTTGATTACATGGGATATTGCTTCTGGAAAATCAAGAACTTTAGATAGCCAAGATGTTAGAAAACATGTCATATTTCCATTTTCTATCTTCTGAGGCAAGCCAAAGATGCGGATGATGTTCCACATCGACCTGCTTTCCAGGTCATCTATTTTTTCCAAATGTTAGGTGTTTTCTCTCAGTCTGAATTCTGTATTACTTTCTTCCTCTGCTACTCTCCCTCTATATCATTTAGTGACACTTCTATTCCTGATATTTATGCTTTCGGTTGATTAAGTGATTCCTATATTTGTTCCATTTGTTTGGAACTTTTTTTTTCTGAAGTTATGCATGTTCCTGTCCATTTTGTCCATTTTCACTGAAAGCTCTTGAATATTAGATAAAACACCCTGAAAGTGCTTTCTCAAAAGAGATTCCTGTGAGTTCTGTTTTGTGTGACTCATTCTGTTTCCCAGTGAAAGATCTTCTGAGCAAGTTTTTGACAGGAAAATTGTTTCAAATATAAGAATTGTGCTGCTGTTATCTTCCGGAACAGTCCAGAATATTATTTAGTGAAAAACTTCAAGTATGATACCTTAGAATATAATTTCCTGTCAGAAATGAAATAAAATATCAGAGCTCAAATAAACTGCTGCTAGCTTGCCAGCATTCCAGCCAGAATCCATGACACATACTATCTAGAAAGCAAAACTACAAGACTAGCTTCCAGCTCTGAAAGCAAGTATTCCCACAGGTCACATTCCAAAAATTACATTGCATAAGTTACCTCAAACTAAGGCTGCTTACTCTAGGATTCCACCTCTTCCTTCAGATGATCTTCAAAGTGAGAAACTAACTTTCTGCCTACTGCTTTTAGTCAAACTCCTAACATACTGCATCTCATTAATTGCTAAGAGAATATTCACACACTTTATACTTCAGTATACATTCTGTATACACATTTACAGACAAATACTCATTTTCCTTAACAGATATGTGGATAGGTCGAGTCTGCTGGTCAGTCTGCTCTAAAACAGTTGGAGGGATAGTGCTCACTGGCCTACCTAATCCTTATTACAGGGCATGATCTGTTATCAAAATTGAAGCACCTACCTACCTAACAAATAATATTTCTTGGTCTAGAAACCCTGCTTTCTTGCTAGTCTCTTTTGCTAGTACACCATATCTGAATTCCTTAGCGACTGCTAATATAGCTTATGAGGACTTCACAACTTAATCCTCTTGAGAGAATATCATCACCACATTTACCTCTTACATGCATCAGTATATAGACAAAGCACTTTGGCAAACTCAGGGGGTGCTAACACAGATTCTGAACAAAGGATCCATTTAATTCATTAAGTGCTTTATCTACCTCAAGAGATGATTGACAGGATCTTTTTCCTTTATTACAGGTGTCAAATGGCAAGCAACAATTACAATATTAAACACAAACCTGCTAGTCCAAGAAAGTTTTCATTTTTCTCTTAATAGGAGGCTAAACGCTATTTTTTATGGATTGAAGAAGTACTTTCTAAGCATAATGAGGCACTAGAGGTATATGTGTGTGTGTGCTGTGTGTGTGTGTGTGTGTGTGTGTGTGTGTGTGTGTGTGTGTGTGTGTGTGTGTGTGTGTGTGTGTGTGTGGGGGCTTTCACGTTAGGTGACTTCAGTTTTTCCCTACTAGAGCTCTCTCTCCATATCTATCTAGCTATATCTATATATCTATATCTATGTATCTATATATCTATATCTATATATAGCTATAGATATAAAAAGAAGTTTAAAGGACAAGAAGGATTTTCGAGATTCACTCTTCTGTGTTTTCGTATTTTTTTTTTTTTTTTTAAGCTTGTTGGCACTTGGCATTATGACAAATGTGGAATTTGTATATTTTGAAGCATGAGCAGAGGCTAAATTTGGCCTTTGAGATAGGAGCAGAAAGATGGCCTGAAATAATGAGCAATAATGATAAACAATGGGCAGTGAGCGACTTTTTGTTGGATGTGAAGTATAATACAGAAAAGGAAGTGAAACATTTTGCCAGTTCTGTGCTTTTGCAGCAATATTTATTGCATGGCATTGCTCCTCAGGGCTTGCAGATTGCAGTAAAACTTTCATTCCCATTTGGCAATGAGTCAGTGGACTTAACGAAGTGATGAGAACAAGCTGCTTTGAATTGTTACAAAGAGTTTATCAGGATTTTGTTGGAGCATGTTAAGAGACAGATGGAGCTGTACAGTGTTAAGATAAAGAGATTGTTGGATGATAAGCCTGTTTGTGGGACTATCATACAGTTGGATGACAAGATTGGAAAGCTGTTTTCTGAGATCCGTGAATTGGAGGAGAAAATAACTCTGAAGTGTCAAGCTCCAGAGAGATATGAGTACTTTTGCAGAGAGCTTGTGGTTTCTATGGGAATGAACCATGAGATCTCATTGGCAATGTTAACATCAACATGGGCACAGTGAGAGGTGAAGGAAGGGCAACAAAACAGCAGCATTTCCTCATGGGTTTCATGTAGGAAAAAACAGCAGTGTGTTTTAAAGAAAAATTATAATATGGGCATTAACGATGCCAGTAATGGCAAAACGCCTAACATGGAGCAATTTGAAAAGCAGTGAAAAGTGCTCCCAATCAGAATAATTATTACAAAAACAAAAATACCTACAGCAGTAAATTAAAATATACTTAATCTTAATCTGATAATGAGAGGGGACAGGGAGAAAGCACTGCATTGTTGTATTATGTATTGGTAGCATTTTGGAAAATGTTGAAAAAAATTCACAGACAGAATTGAAATTTAACCCAACATCTACTCCATCAAAGTTTGAAATTAACTTGGATATTTAACTGTTTCTTAGGAAATTACAGTTGAAATAGTATTTTGGTTCTAGAAATCTAATGGTGGATAAAAATGAGACTGACTTAGAAAAAAAATGTTAAAAAAACAAGCTTCGAGAGTCAGAAGAATTTTGTTCTATCATTTAAAAATAGTACAGTGATAGTATTTTATAATTTAGTGAAACAAGATATTAATATGTATATTGATGAATGTTCTAAATACTTTGTGAAGATGAATGGTTTCCATTAAAAAGTTTTCAGAAGAATTAATCTGTGGTTGTAAAACCTGCAGATAAGGGGGCAATATTATAATAATGCTCAAAAGACTTTTATTAAAAATGTGCTTTAAGCTTTTGTATAATAAGGAGAACTATTCAGAATTGAGTGATAACCCTCTATTTGACATGCAATCTGAAATTGTTGCTAAAATTGACATGATGCAGAAGGGTGTTCTTTCTGATAAAATGGGGAGTAGTTTAATTATGGCAAATCCATGTATTCCCTTTGGTATGTTCTTCACAAAGTTCATAAAGATATGACCCACCAAAGAGGTCAACTGTATCATAAGTTGGGGTCCATGGAAAAGAGTGGGCACAGTATTGGATATGATTTTGAAGCAGTATGTTTTTGATTTATATTCATATGTAAGGAATAGCACTCATTTTCAGATATGGTCAAGCAGGTGAATGGGAGGATTCTTAATTTTTCGCAACTGTGGATGTTACCTCTTTGTACTGTTCTGTGCAACACGATATAGGTTTGAAAGCCATCATGCATTTAAAATGGGTAAATTACTTCTTGATATTTTGCAGCTGAATTGTTTTGCTTTGTGTGTGTGTGTGTGTGTGTGTGTGTGTGTGTGTGTGTGTGTGTGTGTGTCTGTGTGTGTGTCTGTGCATTACATAAATTTTGTGAGACTGTATTGTGAGAGAAGTTTGCTTTTAGTTATGCAGATTTATTTATGGGATGGTTTGAAAGGATGTTTCATTATGATGATTCCTATTTTGATGTTCATGGTGTATTTTAGAAATATTATACAACTGACTTTTTTATTTTATTTATATATTTTTTATTTTATTTTGAAAAGGTCTTGAGAAGTTATTTTTTGAGTTTATGGGTAGGATTAGCAATAATGTTGGTTTCTTTTTTTAATTTTGAGGTTCAAACACAAGCATTTTGTTATTTAGAAGCTAAGATTTATATTAAAATGGGCTAATAGTTTCTATCTTGTATAGGATGCCTACTGCTGCTAAAAGTTTTCTGCAGGCTACTAGGTCTCACCCTTACCATCTTATAGACTTCCTTCAGTATGATGAAGTTTTAGGGTGAGTGGTTATGTTCTGAAGAATGAGACTTTGCCTGTGAAGTAGCTCAAAGGCTTTTGAGTAGGAAGCTTTACTGAAATGTTGTTGGAAGCCTCTAAAATAAGCTACAACTGAGGGGGGAGGCTTTTACCCATAATAAAAGTTATAGTAGCTGGTATAAGACTTGTTTAAAAAAGGAAGATATTTATTTTGTTATACAACATAGTCCTTTTATATTGGATGTGGTTCATATTTTAAAATGACTGGCATATTATTAGTTGAGATGATGTATTTAAAAATCTAAGTTTAACATTTATTTTCATAATTCTCTTAATTTAGTTGATTATGTAGTTAATACTTGTATAAAAACTGATAAGAGCTCACCTGCTGAATGTGAAGGTCAATTTGTTTGTAAGCACTTTGATAAAAATGCTACTTTTATTATAAATGAGTTTGAGTTTAAATCACCTAGGAATATTTTTTTTCAAAGAGTTGTATATGATTTTAGATGTCACCGTAATAAACATTACATAGATCAGGTTTTGAGACCTGTACGTAAACACATTCAGGAACATATCAGAGATATTAAAATGCATCTAGACTTAATCCTATTGTAGTACATCCTTTTAGAGCAGTGTAATGAGAACAGTGAATTATTAACTTTTTTATTGTGTTATAAAAATCAAGACTTATTTCTTAAAACATCTGAGATTTTTCTGAGAAAAGAAGTATGCTACAGTTTCTCATATAATACTCCTATTCCTGAAAGTCTTAGTAATGAATTATTATTGAAGAATTTAGTTTAAGAGTACTCTGGAATTATATCTTTAAGGGAGTAATTGATGTTGATTAATTTGCAGTGCTCTCCCAGTGCTTCGGGCTTCCTTTTACTGTATAAACAGGAGAATTTGTACGTATTTTAAAACTTTGGAAGGTAGTGAGCAGAAGCGCTAGTTCTTTATATTTAAATGCAAATTTGTAGAGGTTACTGATATGTGTAATATTATCGGTTGCTTAGTTATGCCTTCAGAAAATTAATGCAGTCTGTTCCTTCCAGTTTCTCTGGCAAAGCAGAAAAGATTTTTTCCTACAAGCTCTGTCTTCTAATTCTATCCTTTTTTGAAACATCCCTTCTTGAGCAGCCTCATATTCAGCCAACCTTTCCTTCATTTCAACCTCTGATTTTTGCAGTTTTGTCTGCTCATCTGCATATCTGTTTAAAGTTTCTTCCGTCTGTTACAGCCTTTTGTTGTTTCAGTTGATATTCTCCTTCTGTATTTTATTTATTTAATCAGCTCTGAGCACATTTGGTTTATTTTTTCTTCTGGATTAATGAAGTCATGTCTTGTACCAAAGCTGGAGCTTCAGCTACTTTTTGATGAATATTTGCGGGATTCTTCCCAGTCAATGTTCACTTTTCACCCTTTCTAGCTTATTTTCTTTCAGGCTCTCTTAATTTCTTTTTGCTGGCATTCAGGCAGTACTTACTAGCCAGTAACTGAATTTATTAAAAGTGGCAGAGTCCCTGGCTGTTGTCTTTCGCTTTCCATTTTCCGACTGAGAGAGCTGAAGCTAAGCTGTTGATCAGTGTGCAGCTATCTTGGAAAAGCTACTGTATGAAGTTAATATTCTTATTTTTTTTATTATTAATACAAATAATATACATGTTTGTGTTTTTACATGCTGGTATGGCAGTGTTCACTGTAATGTCTTGTGAGCATAATGCTGTATTAGATATGTTCCATTTACAAATAGAGAGCTTGAAATATTGCAATATCATTGGATCTGTGTTGTCATTTGACACTTCTAAATTTGGATTGTTATATTACTGTTTACTATGCATATATATAAAACACACACTTGTTTAAGACATGCTTTAATGTAATATACCCCCATCTGTGATTGCCCAATGACAAATGTTAAAATATGTCCCTTTCATCTGTGAATGACACAGAGGCTACACAACTCATGCCTTGTTTATACATAATGGACTAAAGGATATATCACTACGCTTAATTATCACACGTACATTCCTTGCATATATGTGTCATATTCAATAACTGCACTGCATGTTTATGGCTCATAATGTATCCACTGTCCTTGCTAAATATTACCTCAACTCAGCATGTTATCAGCATTAATATCCCATTTACTGCCCTTTCATAAAATGTTGCACTGTGTCCCCCTCACATCAATTGTTAGCCTGTCCATTGTTAAGTTGTGTACATGGGTAAACAATGGGGAACAGTATTATTTATTATTAGCATTAATATGGATGTCTTTCTATTGAAAAATGTTTCTTTGTGTAATCATCACATTTGAATACATTAATTGAGTACATTTTTGCAACTACCCTCCCTTCATAATTATGCCTGTATTTTTCATATTGTATTCTGTGTTAATTAGTCCAGTTTCAAGTCCCTAGCATCTACATGCTTAAAAGACACTTTCCTTTACTTCATATAAAGTCTCCATGTGTGCTAAAATAATAATTTGCCTACAGGCAAACACTTTTGTTTACATTGTGTGCTCATGCTCCCGGCACTGCTTAACAGCTGCCAACACTGCTGCTGGCAATGAAACAGTGTTTGGAACCATGTAAGTATAACGAACAGCATGCATATTCAATGAGCAGCATGCATATTCAATGAGCAGCATGCATATTCAATGAGTGCTGCTGCTCATTGTGTTAACGTGCAGCAATCGTCCGTGATTGCTAATGAATCCCAGGGATTGTGTTATGTTATGAACCCTCATTCAGGATATGAAATACGTTTTCAGGCATGATAAGCAGGATGTGGTGTGGGTGGTGAGGCTAAAATACCTAAAAGAGGAGAAGGAATTGGATTATATTATTACAAAACATATGATAATATCAGGGTCAGTGCAACGTCTGGCAGTGTGGGTGAACCAGTTGTTAAAACAAATAGCTAGCAATGCAACCTCAAAGTATAGGAAGGAGATGATGCCTCTTTATTATGCACTAGAAAGTCTACAGAAATTATAGGTGTGCAGAGAATGCAGGGAAAGACAACTATGATGGTACAGAGGATGAAGGGAATTAAGTGTGAGAAAGGCTCTTGGAGCTGAAACTGTTTTGGCTAGAAAGGATGAGAAATTGGGGGATTATATGGTTATGTCAGCCTAGACTACAAAAGTTTTGAAAAATGCAAGCTTTGAAGGGGAATTTTGTGAGATTAGCCTTGACAGGAAGGACAATGCAGATAGGACGAGACACCAAGATCAGAATTAAAGAATACTCTTTAACCTGGGCATTAAGAAATACTTTTTCATGTAAAGGGTTATAGTCACTGGAGCTAACTGATATAACGTTTCAAACACTTGGAAGAAGAATATGAGGACAGGCAAGTTCACAGGTTCATAGGCAAGTATTTGGCTAACTGCCCTTGTAGCTCATTTTAAGCCTGGCCAATTTCTCTTCCAAGGGTGAAAATCAAATGTTGTATCTTGTGTCTGTATGGTAAACAACGTATCTATTATGCCAACCTTGAATTCGGAATATGAGGTGCATTAGCCCCTAGGCTATCAGTCCGAGAGATGCAGTCTGGATAAACTTACAATCTACTTTTTCTACCTATGTACTGATATCTTATCTTGCTATTATCAGTAAACCACCAGAAATGCAATTTGTCTTAAATTACTTTATCTTACAGTGTTGTAAAGTTATTGTGAAACAAATATTACTAGTCAAAATGAAAACTACTTCTTTATGTTTTACATTATATCCAGCCTGAGTTCTCAACCTCTGTCTAGGACTGCAGTTTAGAAAAACCGAGCTTTGTTAATCTAGTTTGTAATACTACTGTGCATACTTATTTTTTTTTTTTGTTTTTTGTAACTTGTGAAAAAAGTACACAAAATTCCTGTAGATGGATAGCCTGAGAAAACATTGTGTTTTTTTGACTTGTTTAGTATCATACGGTTTCTAAATAGTGAACGCTAGAATCAAACTTAGGACTGTACAGTATATACAATGCATGCAGTGAATACACAGTGTCAGTAGTGCAGTAGGTGACACACTTACCACTGGTGCAGAGGTTGTGGGTTCTATTCCTACATCAGATAGAGGGTTTACTGACACTACACTGTAGCACAAGGTGGGTATTGTACTCCTGAGTGTGTTCTCTTTGGATGAGTTATTAAACTGTGTCCCCATTTGCCTGTTTTGGTGGTTGGTGCTAGCTCAGGTGGCTGCAAAACATCCCATGATGTGTATTGAAAAGAGCAGAGAAAGTTCCTTGATGATCTAGCCAAATTTGTCCTGTTAATATAAATACCGCCTTGGGTCTCCCCTGAAAAGAGGTTACTATTAATTTTCAGGTTTACATTTATCTGGCTATCACACTCTATTCAGTTATATTACCTTCATATTTGCTCCTTCTTTGTGACTCCTGCACTGTAACATGTCCTCAGTAATGTTGATGAACTACTTCTACTAATATGGCAGTAGAATTCTTAGTCATCCGTTCGTGTGTGGATGTGTGCTTGTGTGAGGGCATGTCTGTGTATGTGTGTGCATTTGCCTATGCCTTTTAGCTTTTGTGGCTATCTTTATTGTAGCAAGGTAGACAGACTCAATCATGTGTGTCTTTTTAAGCACAAGTTAATTACAAATAAAAGTTTACAACATATTCATAAAGTATGAAACTGGAGAATTACATCTATTAGTGCATAGTAAAGGCATTGCCATTCAGCTTTGTAACAACAGATAACATCTGGCATTGAACCATTTAAATAAAATGATGCAAGTTTTTTTGAGGCAGCAATAGATAAAAATCTAAAGTTTTTGTATAAATTCTAAGAAGGAGAACAAGTCAAATAAAACTAAAAGGGGTCAGAAAAGTACAAACTGAAGATATAGTGCCAGGATTTCATAGCCTTGGTATCCCACATTCTGTTCAAAAATAAAGTAATATATTCATCCCTACCCAACATTTTCCCTACTTTCCTTGCTAACTTCAGTTTCTTTCAGTTTTCTCAGTCCCAAAAACACGATTCAAGATTACTTAAGGGTCGACATCTAAAAATGGTTTTAAGGAGAAGCCTTCCTTTATACTGGACAATTCACATATATAGTTAAGAAAATGAAGTGCTATAGGGGCACTGGTTACTTATTCTGGTCCTTTGCATTAAAATGAGATTCATTGGCAAGTACAGTGAAGCTCAGGAAACTTTCAAGACAGGGAGTTTGTTGTGATAAGGCAGAAGTCATAATAGAAGACACAGGATTCATAGCATTATGAAAAGAACTAGTCACTACAACTTAATGAGTAGAATTACTACTCAACAAATATGGTAGAATATTCTGATTTTTTTCCATCTGAGTCTGGCTATGGCTGTGGATGTCCATAAGTGATTATACTTTTAGAGAAGACCATTATATTTGCTTGGTGAGCTGTCAAGTCAGTCTAAATTAGCATGCTGTCTGCTGGGCAGTATGAGAACTTGCTTTCATTAAAAAAGTGTACATCATACCACTGCATCGATCATAAGAAGACATACATTGTGGATCATTACGAAAAAAAAATAAATGTGGATATAATATAATTAGTATACAGGCAGCAAAGAGGCCTAGAAGTTAGCATTGCCACATCACAATATTCTCCATGTGGTGCTTTCTGTGTCAGGTCTGCCCATCTTTGAGTCTACATGGGATTTTGCTGTCACTGGTTTCTCGACACCTTGCAATTGATAAATTAACATTGATGTAAGCATGAAAGCAGTTTGAGAATGATTCAGAGTGTGTGTGTGTGTGTGTGTGTGTGTGTGTGTGTGTGTGTGTGTGTGTGTGTGTGTGTGTGTGTGTGTGTGTGAAAATGTGTGTGGCGGGGGGGGGGTATGTGTTTGTGTCCTGTGATGAAGTGGCACCTTCTTTAAGCTTACTTCCTCTGCCCTGCACCTAGTGAGTGCTGGGATAGAATCTGGCTTCCTCATATCCCTGAAATGGATTGAGAGTAATGATGGAATAAGTGATTGAATAAATGAATGAAAAATAGAAGCTCGAACATATTTAGGCAATAGAATCAGTAACTCTTTTATTTGAAGCAGTTCATTTGGAAATAATGTCTCTCAGATTGGTCTAAGAGTATAGTTGGTATAAATTAGCCCTATACAGTTGCACTGCCAGTGGCCTGCTAATGTTAGGGCAGCAGTCCCATAAGAAAACAGGCAGTAAAATGCTTGCATAGTAAAGGTTTGACTAGAAACTGTACTAGTTTTGCCTTTAGGATGATTGCCTTTAGGATGAAGGCATTATTTAATGAAAAGAAAAAGAAAATTTCAGGCTGGTAAGCAGATGTGTTAACTATTCAATTTGTAGACTTGAAAGCCATAAAATGAAGATCCCAAAAGAAATTAAATGCTACTGTTGTGAACAATGCATCTAAATAAATATTGATGTGTGAATGTCAAACTGCATAAATAGAACTTTATTGACAGTGCATGCTTCAGTGAAAACTTAAAAACAATTTCCAGGAAAAATAATTGTTCATAATTCAAATATTTATAAACAAAGGAAAGTATGGCCAGTTTTGTTAGAGCAGAAAATCTGTAGTCATCAGCTCTGCTTGACAAATTGTTGATGTGTGACAACAGTTAAATGACAGCTGCATACATGCACATTGTAGAAATATTTCAAAATAAAGTGTGAAATTATGAAAGCTAACTTAAAGCTGGCATTATATGAAGTATTTTCTGGGATTTTATCACAAACTGATTTTAAATGCATTTTCAATACATTTCCAGCAGTATATGTCAACACCATTTGCATCTCAAAGTTTTAACAGTTTATCACTGTTGGTAGGATAGCCTGATTATAATACACAAACATTACCTGGGATTCAGTAAACTCCACGTAGGCTTTGCGTGAAGCCTACACGGAGTTAAAATGTGTGCGCGGTGATGCGCGGTGATGCGCAGTGAGCAGCAGCACTTATTGCATATTAATGCTGCATACCACGTTTAAACATAAATAAGCAAGGTTTTGAGGCTGACAATACCAGGAAACTCTGTAAGTGAACACAGATATCAATCCTGTTTAAATCAAAACACTGAAGGTCCACAGTTTTGCATGGAATGCCACAATGATCACCAGGGCTTAACAGATAGCTCTCAGTCTCTTAGTGGAAGAGATCTGAACAAGTGCAACATAATAGGGACAATGACCCAGAAATAGGGACAGATCTGACATACTTGGACTTTAGAAATGTGTAGGAATAACAAGGGATTTGTGTAAAGATACATGTTCTGAAGTATTTGAAGTTTAAAACTCAAATGTATGTAATTATTGAGTCACATCAGTCCTGAGATCATCCCAGTGATACGGCAATAAACCAGAAATTTGATAAGGAGTACACCAAAAGATACATAAGGCAAAAATCTAGACATTCTGTGAAAATCTGGATAGTTGAGTGGTATGATAGTTACGTATATGGTCCAAACACAGCACAGGACAGTGTATACAGTACAGAGTATTGTGAAATCCCATTCCTGGCATTCTGTACTGAAGTTGTGAAAATGATCTGTAAGGGTACATGGACTGCCATGTAAAATAAACATTCACACAGATGAATTGTAGGAATGAACACAGAGAACTAAGACAGGTGAAGCAACCTAATGTACAGCAGATGAGGGCATGATAAAGGAAAATGTTTGTAGCAGCAACACCAATCACATATCAATATTGTACAGTAGGGACTGCACAGTGAAAATGTGTATTATGGGACTGTCACACAAGTTGACATAACAACAAAAAGGATGTCTGTGTGAGATAAGCATCCTTACAGGAAAAATACAGAGGACATCTACCAGGGATGTTACATACAATTGGGCTAGGGTGCATTTTGTGAAGCTGTGCAAACTGATTTGCCTGAATATGAGTGTAATCTCAGCACAAGTTTCCAGCAAGTGGGACACAGATAAATTTATTTATTTAATTTATTTATTTAACATTTATTTACCAGGAAAGTCCAACTTGGGACAATTTTCAGCAGAGGCTTGGGCAGAAAAGCTCCAGACAAATGTCTTTGAAATATGGGGGAAACTGAACCACTCAGAGGAAACCCACATGAATGCAGACTCCACACAGAAGGAACTCCAGTCAAGAATCGAAATGGAGAACCTCTTTCTGCGAGGCAAGAACGCTACTGCAGCACCACTGCGTCATCCACACCATAAAGGATCATGAACAACATTAGAAGAAGCATGCACAATTATGGAAAATATCAGAATAATGCCACCAGTAATTCCCATGTCTCTGATGTAGCATATGTGATTTAGAGGGATCAGCGAGGGTTCTACACAAACACACTTGTATAAGTATTATGACATGTCTGCACTCTATGAGGGTAATCATGCATGCCGTCCTGACATCTCATCTGTGGGAGGTGCTCTGAGGGTCATTGGTATACCAGTATGTGACATTATGATCAATACAGGTTAGTTGACTGTTGTGCATGACATATATATATATATATATATATATATATATATATATATATATATATATATATATATATATGGGTCTACTTCATATGACCTAAATTTCATATGATCGAAATTCATTTGATTGAGAAAAAATGACCTAAACTTCATTTGACCTAAATTTCATTTGACCTAAAACTCATTTCACTGACAATGAGCACTGGCAGTATGTAGAATACTGTAAGGCAAGTAAAAGGTAAATGCGCTGTTCCCCACTGTAGTGTGACCCTGGAGTTAGAATATATAGTTAGGGGGGTGTGGGGGCGCAGCCCCCCATATTGGGGTCTAGTTTGATTATATATTCTGTGGTTTGATTTTATATTGTTCAGTAAAACTGAACTTTATGTGGGACTACACCCCCACATCCCCCAATGTGGGGGTTTGCACCACCCACACCCCTACTAACTATATAGTCTAACTCCAGGGTCGCACTGCAGTGGGGAACAGGGCATATACCTTTTACTTGCCTTACAGTGCTCTACACACTGCCAGTGCTCACTGTCAGTGAAATGAGTTTTAGGTCAAATGAAATTTAGGTCAAATGAAGTTTAGGTCATTTGGTCTCAGTCAAATGAATTTTGATCATATGAAATTTAGATGATATGAAGTAGAGCCATATATATATATATATATATATATATATATATATATATATATATGTATATATATATTAGAAAGCAGTGCTGCTATAAGAACCAGGCCTCTTACTCAGCTGGTTGGGAACAAGAAACATATGCCAGTTTCGCCCTCTGGTGTCTTCAGTATATCTATATATATATATATATATATATATATATATATATATATATATATATATATATATATATAGTTCCCCTTCATATGACTGAATTAACATAAGCCTGAAACTCATAAGCCTGAAAACAAAAGCCTGAAACTCAAAAGCCTTAAAACACAAAAAAATACATATACTGACTTTAAACAACAGAAACCATATTAATTTCCACTTCATTACACTAAGTGCAATCTCGGAGTTGGTATATTTAAGTAGCAGGGGTTGTGGGGGCGTAGCCTCCCACATGGGATGCGCAGGGGGGCTTGCCCCCCTGCTTATACTTAATGGAAATTAATATGGTTTCTGTTGTTTAAAGTCAGTATATGTATTTTTTGTGTTTTCAGGCTTTTAAGTTTCAGGCTTTTGACTTTTCAGGCTTTTTTTTTTAGGTTTTTGAAGTTTCAGGCTTTTGTAGTTTCAGTCATATGAAGGGGAACTATATAAATATATATATATATGTATACATATTGATTCACGTTATAATTCTGAAATTCTGAAATATCAAATTTCAGTATATCGAGACTATAAAGCCGAGAAATCAAAAACCTGAAACTTTACAACCGCGAACTTTCAAACCCCGAATGTAACACAAGCAAATCACTATACCACACAAACACAAATAAACCTACCTGCCGACACTACAAAAAAAACAAACCAACACACACAAACACAACAAAACTAATGCACACACAAACAATCTTGCTAAAAGCAGGGGGGCAAGCCCCCTTGCACCCCAATGTGGGGGGCTGCACCCCCACCCCCCCACTTATATATACTAACTCTGAGGTCACACTAAACACACAAACCTCACCACTATACAAACTCACACACACTAAAATCCCTAGTCAATACCGTTACAATAACACTACTTACCTCAAACCCCAGCTAAATTCACAAACCACACCACACATCACGTACGTGAACACATAATGGAGAATCTGGCATGTCTGCATTTGCTATTATGCAGTTTCCCATAACTGCACTTTTGACTTTATATTCTCAAAATACTGAAATTCAACATTTCAGTATTTCAAGATTTTATATATATATATATATATATATATATATATATATATATATATATATAGCATAATCCACATCATCACAAAGGTTACCAGTGCCATTAATGCTGTCAGACAGCTATGTATGTACTGTGTTCATCACCAGAACAGGTATCACGCATGCTTCTGGTGTAACACATTGATGAGGTTTCCATATCATCAGACAGTAATGGTTATGCCACAAAAAATATCTAGATATAGCCAATACGATGGGTGACAGCTCACTGTGGCAAAGGTGGTACACTTTAGTTACACATCACTGAAAGATGTGTAGTGAGGTACATGAAGAAGGGTGCCTTTACTTAGTTACTGGTGTGATGTAGGCTGTGAACTATGGAGGTATTATGGCCTGTGATGTGGATGTCCTTCACATACTCAGTAGTTGTGTTACATGCAAGGGAGTAGTCAGCACTGTGGCCACATGCTAGTGGATGTTTCACATGCCACCTACTCCAGGACACAGGGCACATTCCTATTGGTCTGATTATAGGCTGTGATGTCCACATTATATTTGAGTTCTTTGCTTGTTTTCCTGATGTAACAAATCCCCCAATGTTATTGTGTCATTGCAAGTGTTGTCATGGTGGTGGCAGCAATCTTTTGTGTGCATTGATACTGCCTGTACTATACTAATGTCACAGTTGAAGCCAATGATTGCCCACAATCTGTAGTCCTTCAGACAGCTATTTGGACACAAGATGTGTATGTAATTTGTGATATCTGTGACTTAAATAATGGACAGGAAAGGGCCTAGCAGACAACCCTGATGTACAAACCTGGACCTGAGATATAGTTCATTTCAGATGTTTCACCATATTTCCATGTCATGTATGCGATACAGTGGTCTCCCTACTTACTGATATGTATGTTTATGGCCTCATATGACAGTGCTGGGTGAATATCTTACTGTGGATTTGTGTTAAATGCTTTGGGCTTGTCAAGTTCAAAAGGATGATAGTGTTGTCATCATGCATGCCCTTGATGACCTCTTTGAGGACATCTAACAGATGTAATAGGCATGATGTAATATTAACAACTCACACAGGTCTGTTGCACACAGCTGGGATATTACTAGTGCCCATTTAGTAAAAGATCCATGATGGCATGTTGGTCTACCTCACAGATGAGGAGAGTCAGGATGCATCTATACATGCATGCATCTGGCACTATCCTCCATAACTGACATAGATGCATGTTGATGTACACCCTTATACAGAAACATAGTCTGTGCAGAGGGTGTCTTAAAGTGTGTATTCAACCATGTTAGGAAGGTGTATGTGCTGTGTCACATGATAGGTGATCTGTGATGTTGTCACAGTCCATTGATTCTGTGTGATAGGCCTGGATGAAGGTAAGACAGTGCATACTGGCTATGCTGATCTGGCCTAGAGTTTGGACACATTCCACTTTGCAGGTATCATTGAGAAACTCACCCAGCTGGGGATTAGACCTTATGTCGCTAGATGGGTAACCAACTGGTTCACTTACAGAACACATACTGTGAAAGTTGGAGAATCAACCTGTACCAGTACAGCTGTCACCATTGGTGTACCCTAGGTATCTATGCTTGGCCCTTTACTGTTTGGGCTTTATTTCTCGACAGTTCAGGTTAAAGTACACAGCCTTTGGCTTACCATTTTTGCTGATTCATGCATACTAGGTGCACTTATTAAGTCCACCTGTGATAATAACATACTACGGAAGGGGCTAACATAGACAAATGATTGTTGACAAAGCCATACGGTCTACAAATAAATGCAAAAATGTGCCTTTATTGTGTTCTGTAAAGTGGAATTCCCTGCAAATTACAGCATTGACAACAACCCCACTATGCTGAAATCCGGTGATGCAAAACATATAGACAGCAATCTGAACTTCGACCAAAAAGTATCCACACTGTTATTGAAAGGCTATGCCATGCACATCATAAGTCATGCCATCATATTCAGATCTGAGGATTATATTACAGCATTGTATTTGAACCTCATCAGAAGACTTTTATAGAGTATAATGCTCTCATGCATATATCTCATGACACACTTGTAGCAGCAGGAGAGACCACAGGTGTTTCTCACCAAGAAAACACAAGGCCTACAAACCATGCCATGACATATGTGGATAGACTGAAAGCCATATCACTGTAATCTGGATTGTATAGAATGAGGTGACTTCTGCCTGGCCTCCAGGCCAGTCTTTGACCCTGCCTTGGTAGGAATAGTGCACATTCACAATAGCTGATGCCACCAGCAGTGTCTATTAAGGAGAATATGACTTTGGTATTTTAGCAGCAGCAGCAGCAGCATAGACTTTAGCCTGTTGCGCATACACATGAATTAAAGCAACAGCAGCCCATAAAATTGTTTCTGTCTAGGCTCCTTTCCATAGCATTATTACACTAGGTTTTGGAATTCACAGGAAAAACTAGCAATGAGTTTGCACAGGTGCGTTATAGCTTGCTGAATAGCTCCATCATCTTGGATTGGTTGATTAACATGCAGTTCAGCTGCTTATGCTGTAATTTGCATGTCACAGTATTTACTTTGTTTGCGTGGCTGTGCACGGATCTACACACCATGTAGCTTTGGCCGGCTAAGATCTAGCAGTATTCAACTGGATGTATAAGAGAGTTTAAGTACCTTTTATCTGCATTTTTTCAAATAATACAGCATTTTAATTGATTTATTTGTGTTGCATTGAATATTAACTGAACTGGAAGTTTTGACTCTGTTTTTTCAGTTAGTGCTTGCTAGATTTTTATTGCCTGTTAGTAATTGCAGGCGGGGGTAGTCTCATTCATTGATATCCTGTCACTGCCTATTTAAGTGGTACATTTTGAAATATTTTCTGCTTAAAACCTCAGCTTTGGCTGGCTAAGATCTAGCTGTATTCAACTGGACATATAAGATAATTTAAGTACCTTTTATCTGCACTTTTTCAAACAATACAGCATTTTAATTGATTTATTTGTGTTGCATTGAATATTAACTGAACTGGAATTTTGACTCTGTTTTTTCAGTTAGTGCTTGCTAGATTTTTATTGCCTGTTAGTAATTGCAGGCAGGGGTAGTCTCATTCATTGATATCCTGTCACTGCCTATTTAAGTGGTACATTTTGGAATATTTTCTGCTTAAAACCTCAGCTTTGGCTGGCTAAGATCTAGTTGTATTCAACTGGACATATAAGAGAATTTAAGTACCTTTTATCTGTACTTTTTTCAAATAATAATGCATTTTAATTGATTTATTTGTGTCGCATTGAATATTAACTGAACTGGAAGTTTTGACCCTATTTTATCAGTTAGTGCTTGCTAGATTGTTATTGCCTGTTAGTAATTGCAGGCGGGGATAGTCTCATTCATTGATATCCTGTCACTGCTTATTTAAGTGGTACATTTTGGAATATTTTCTGCTTAAAACCTCAGCTTTTGCCAGCTAAGATCTAGCTGTATTCAACTGGACGTATAAGAGAATTTAAATACCTTTTATCTGCACTTTTTTCAAATAATACAGCATTTTAATAGATTTATTTGTGTTGCATTGAATATTAACTGAACTGGAATTTTGACTCTGTTTTTTCAGTTAGTGCTTGCTAGATTTTTATTGCCTGTTAGTAATTGCAGGCAGGGGTAGTCTCATTCATTGATATCCTGTCACTGCCTATTTAAGTGGTACATTTTGGAATATCTTCTGCTTAAAACCTCAGCTTTGGCTGGCTAAGATCTAGTTGTATTCAACTGGACATATAAGAGAATTTAAGTACCTTTTATCTGCACTTTTTTCAAATAATAATGCATTTTAATTGATTTATTTGTGTTGCATTGAATATTAACTGAACTGGAAGTTTTGACCCTGTTTTATCAGTTAGTGCTTGCTAGATTGTTATTGCCTGTTAGTAATTGCAGGCGGGGATAGTCTCATTCATTGATATCCTGTCACTGCCTATTTAAGTGGTACATTTTGGAATATTTTCTGCTTAAAACCTCAGCTTTTGCCAGCTAAGATCTAGCTGTATTCAACTGGACGTATAAGAGAATTTAAGTACCCTTTATCTGCACTTTTTTCAAATAATACAGCATTTTAATAGATTTATTTGTGTTGCATTGAATATTAACTGAACTGGAGGTTTTGAATCTGTTTTTTCAATTAGTTCCCCATCTACCCTCCCTGTGTTTGTTTTGGTGTTAATCATGGTGACTTTGAAACTGCCCACCCCTCTTGTAAATTTGTGTTTGGATACTCCTGCTGGGCCCATCTCATTTGCTCACTCAACTGAGTGCAGTGAGATCATATTCTGATTTCAGGGACTCCTACTGTGTACAAAGAGAGCATCTGAGAAAGAAAAAACATTTTAAGCTTGTTTTCTGCCTTTCCTGTAAGTGGTCTAGACTGTTTGTGGGCTTCTGAGCCCACAAGCCTTTCTGTTTTTGAATGGAAGCCTTCTAGCTAAATTTTGTTTCTTAGACCTAGCCAGTTTTCTAGTTTCAGCACTCAAATCTGTTTCTATGAACTCAGCATTTGTTCAGAACTCGTAAGCACTAAATAAGCTGCACAAATTACTACAGCACTCAACTTTCCTCGCTTGTCTAGAGGAAAGCAGTTTTTAGTACTTAATAAATAAGCACCTATCCAGGCATGTCTAAGGGTCAGCTCCCGGAGATTTCTCCTGTCTACCTGATGAATCTGTGCATCTTGGGGCAATGCAGCAATTGCCTCATGTACACAGACAACCCTCTCCTCCTACCACCCAACACTACAATCTGTGAGAGATGCACTTATATAGCCAAAATGGAAGCAAAGCTCTCTTCAACCAAGACAGGACTAGACAGTCAAGAGGAGAAGGTAAACACTTGCACCACCCCACACTCATCACATAGTCCCTCAAAACCTACACCACCAAAACACACACATAGAAACACAAAACACACACCTACATTCATGGAGGCTCTCAATAAAAACCTGTCCAAGCATCAGGGACCTCCAAAGCAGAAACACAAGCAAACTCCACCCCCCAACAAAACCCAAATGACAAATAGCCAACAAACTCAGTGTGCCACTCAACCACATCCCATAAGGCATAACAATGTACCCAACACTCTAGTCATAGGTGACTCTATAGTCAGGCACACTGATGTTCCACTCACCAGACTAAACAAGGAGAAAGTTACTGTCAGCTGCCTGTCAGGTGCCAGGATCTGCCACATGACGCACACACTCAGGTCACTCCACAACAAGTACAAATATGACACTGTCATTGTCCATGTTTTTGTGAATGACATGAGACATACCTCCCTGGACTACATGAAAAAAGACATGGAGGAGCTTTTCGATCTTGTAGCCCAGGCAGGTATGACCCTAGCCCTGAGTAGCATCCTGCCATCACCCAGAATGATACCACAGTACAAGGACAAAATGATTGACTTCAACAATTGGCTAAGCTTCTGGTGTCATTCTAAGGGGATCCAGCATTTGTCTGCCTGGGACGACATGATCAACAGACCACGAAGCTTTGCCAGAGATGGCCTGCACCTGTCACCCTTGGGATTCTGAATACTGGCTAAGGCTCTTGCCATCCATATAGTGCCTTTTTTAGGCAAGGTTCAAATGACAAATTCACCACCGTAACAGGTACAAGCAAGCAAAATCTGAGGGTAATGGTACTCAATGCTAGAAGTCTAAACCTCAAAATGCACTCACTCAAGGCACTCCTTAAAATGGAGAACATTGACATCTGTGCAGTGACAGAAGCCTGGTTCAAATTTCCAGAGAGCACCCCTGCAATACCAGGCTATAATTCATACCACACCTTTCGGCCACCTAGCCCAGAATGAAGCACTAGAGGTGTAGGCGTGTCCATATTCATTAAGGATATCTACATCTCCAGGCTAGTTGCACAGCATATTGCATCCTAGATTATCCAAGTGCAACTAACTCTGGGCAAGACCACAATCCAAATTATAGCTTGCTACAGACCCCCCACCATGCCCCAGGATTCCCACTCCTCATTTCTTGATACACTGGAAAGTATTATGGTACAACCCAACACCCTAATAATGGGTGATTTCAACTACCCCACCATTAACTGGGAAAACTACTCATATACCAACTCTATTGCTCAACGTTTTCTGGAATTCATAAATTCCAATGCCTTGGATCAACTTATTCACACCCCCTCTAGGGATAGCAATATCCTAGACCTGGTCATTAGCAACATGGGCAACCAGTGTTCCACACCAGCGGTCAATTCCTTGTTGGTCAGATCTGACCACAGGCTAATCACCCTAGACATCCACATCCCGCCCCCACCCCCAATTAGGGAAACCACCATAAAAAACTTCTCCAAAGCCAACTTCACACTTCTTAAGACAGAAGTGGCAAACTTCGTGACACCCATGCAGATGGACAATAGAGGTACAACTGCTGAATCCTACACAAATGCACTTTATAAGCACTTATACGAGTGCATGGATCATGCTATCCCTAATAGAACCAAGATGCTATCCCCCAAAAAAAGGAAGCCAATCTGGTGGTCCTCTGCCATAAACAAACTCTACAACAGAAGAAAGAAACTGCTGCAGAAAATAGTAAAATCCCATGTCTGGAGGAACTCCCTGGTCAGCCTCAGTAAGAAGCTGAGATCCCTCATAAAATCCTCCAAAGCTAGTTATGAAAACATTTCCACTGACTCTAAAGACAACCCCAAAGCATTCTATAGCTATGTCAAGAATCTCAATGGCAACACTCAGATCTGCTCTGAGTTACAGCACAATGGCACTAAATATACAGAACCAACTGATATTGACAACAACCTGGTAGATAGGTTCAGTGCTAACTTTACCCCCCTCTCACCCCCTAGAGGGCCCATCTCTATACCAGAAGAATGCAAAGTTCCTGTAATCATAGCTGCACAGGTAAAAACCACACTCTCCGAAGCCAAGAACACAGCATCCATGAAACCTGACAATATCCCAGGCTGCGTTCTACACGAACTACAGAATGAACTGGTACCCTACCTAAGTACCATGTTCAATCATAGCCTCACCTCAGGCTTTGTGCCCACTGAAAGGCGCACTGCAATGGTTATCCAACTACACAAAGGGGGAGCCACAACGGACCCCAGGAACTACCGGCCCATTAGCCTGATGAGCCTGATCTGCAAGGCCATGGAATGTATCATCATGGAACTCATAAACAAAGACATTGGTAAATTTTACTTGTAAAGTGAATAAAGTGTGTAGTATTTTACTTGTAAAGTGAATAAAGTGTGTAGCATTTTACTTGTAAAGTGAATAAAGTGTGTAGCATTTTACTTGTAAAGTGAATAAAGTGTGTAGCATTTTACTTGTAAAGTGAATAAAGTGTGTAGATTTTACTTGTAAAGTGAATAAAGTGTGTAGCATTTTACTTGTAAAGTGAATAAAGTGTGTAGCATTTTACTTGTAAAGTGAATAAAGTGTGTAGCATTTGAATTCTCCTGGGACTTTCTTGTTCATTTGTTTAAAAGACATTGGTAATATCCAAACTCTGGACCCTACCCAGTTTGGATTTGTAAAAGTTAGATCATGTATCCTAAACCTGATTGACTTCTTTGAAGCAGTCACCAAAGCCATAGATGAGGGTAAGGTGGTTCACATAGCTTATCTAGATCTCACCAAGGCTTTTGACACCATCCCCCACTCTGGAATTATAGATAAGCTCACTAAACTAGGTATAAATCCCTATGTCACAAGATGGTTTGCCAAGTGGCTCATGGACAGAACCCACAATGTGAAAGTAGCAGACTTCAAATCCAACTTCAGACCAGTGACAAGTGGAGTACCACAGGGTTCAGTCCTGGGTCCTCTCCTATTTGGTATCTACTTCTCTGAAGTACAGGCTAACACAGCAGGTCTTTGGCTAACAAAGTTTGCAGATGACTGCAAACTAAGAGCCATAATTGAAACTCCTAACGATGTGGACATACTACAAAAGGGCCTCACTGAGACAGATGCCTGGTGTCAAAGCCATAGCCTGAAGCTCAATGGCAAAAAGTGTATTGTCATCCCCTTTGGTAAAAACTCAGTACACATGAACTACCACATAGCTGGTAGTCTACTTAATGCCAAAAAATGTGATAAGAGACCTTGGGACACAGGTGGACAGTAGTCTCTCCTTTGATAATCACATCTCCACTGTGCTCAGGAAATCCTTCTACGTGGCTCACCTCATCACAAAAGGTTTCTCATCCAGAAAAAAAGAGGTAATTGTTCTGCTCTACTCATCAGTCATTAGACCCATTATAGAGTACAATGCTCCCTTTTGGTATGTACCTCACAAGACATCTAAAACAACTGGAAAGGCCGCAGAAATACCTCACAAAGAGGATTACCGGCCTCAAACAGATGCCCTACGCAGACCGTCTCAAAAAACTCCAGCTTTACTCCGTCGCATATTGCCTACTCAGAGGCGATCTCTGCCTAACATACAAAGCTATGTCAAACCCAGAGCTGTTGGACATGCTCCACTTAAAGAAATCCCAATCCCTCTGAGCTACACACTCTAGGGACCTATACCTTGTCACCACAATAAACAGAACATGCTGGAGGGATAGATTCCTGTCCCAGAGACGTTCCATACTCTGGAACAGACTACCTATCTATGTCAAACAGAGCTCCTCATTAGCACTCTTCAAGAAAAATCTTAATGATTGGATGGGAAATAGGAAATTCACCCCAGGGATCACTTCTGTGGCTTTGCTCGACAGGGGCACAGAAAAATAATTTTCTTGGGTGGCGAAAGTCAGGGTACATTTTTGCCTAGGCTTATATAGGCCCTAGTGCCAATAGCCTAGTACCTACCTATGAACCTATGAACCTAGAACTGCTTACTGCATGCAAAACATTGCAATACCGTATGCACAACGACAGACCATGTAGGATTTATTGAATATATCAGATTATTTAAATGAGAGGACGTTCTAAATAGTATTTTTTTTTCAAACAAGTATAATACTTTGTTGACTGTGATGTGGAATGATATCTACTTAGCTCTTATTATTACATTTTCCTTATTATGAAATGCATTACATTCAGTTTTCTGAGCTAATTATTTTAACATTTTGTATTCCATTATGGCTACTTTAAGAAAAAAGCACATCAATTTTGATATATCTTACTTCAAAGACTGGTATGCCATGATAACTCAAACATTTGTTTTATATTTCACATACATTAATGAAATGTTAAGAAATGCTACACTTTGCTGAATTATGGTTTTCTACTTTAGAAATATAGTGCTGGCATGTCAGGAAAAATAAAACTTTTTTGATGATTTAAGTTCATTGAAATACAATATTTGGACTAACTTTTAAATAGAATTTTACTGGACAATGGTATGTTCCATACTATTTCTAAATGCTTTCTATCTCTTAGTGCACTAAATATATACACACACACACACACACATATATATATATATATATATATATATATATATATATATATATATATATAGGGCTCCTATCAGCAGACCGAAGAAGCATGTTTTCGAATGCGTCTTGGTCGAACTGACAAAACCGAAACTGCAAAATACTGAAGCGGCATGTAAGCGAATTCTTTCCCTGGAAAAGAATTTGCTTGGCCGCTTCGGTACTTTGCCATTTTTGGCACTGTAGTGCGGTCTCGGAGTTGGTATATATAAGTAGGGGGTGTGGGGCCACAGCCCCCCACATTAGGGGGTGTGGGGGGCAAAGCCCCCCACTTATTCTCATGTTTTAATGTTCTTCTTTTTTTTTTTTTTTTTGGAACAGTGATTTTTTTCCCTTGGAAAAAATCGCTGTTCTGACAGTTCGGTTTTGTAAGCTTTCGCTTACATGGGGTCGATTAATCACCGTTCGCTTACCTAAGCGTTCAGTGATCTAATATAGACCCATATATATATAAACCCTAAGCCTTAAATTTAACCCCAACTTATGTTTCATTTCTATAGTCAATGAATTTTGATGTAGATATTTTTAATCAATCAAATGAGTTTTGCTCTCACAGTGCTCTCACAGTGCCAGCTAACAAAACTTGATTTCAGCTGCAGTATTGCCTTGACTTTTATTTGTTCATTAAATTAATTTATGTCAGTATAGATTTTAGTTAAATATTTTAGTTTCTGTCATATTGATGTTTTGTATGACAATACAACTTTTGTAATGCAAACACATAATACATAGCCTTTAACAATGAAACATCTCTGAATTTTCAATTGCTGCAAACAAATCTGCCAAAATCTTTAATTTGCTTTTCAGCAAACCCTACTGGATTAATTTGTGGCAATATTTTACAGTTACTAAAAAGGGAGTAATAGAATACTTTCACCAGTAAAATGAATATCCACTGTATTATACCCTTTGTTTTGTTATGATTGGTAGTGGCTCCCTGTGATGTTGATTTAAATAAATGAGTAAAGAAAATGAATGAATGAGTGAATGCATGAATGAATGAGTGAATGAATGCATGAATGAATAAATGAATGAATGAATGAATGAATGAATGAATGAATGAATGAATGAGTGAATGAATGAAAATTTGAGCCACATCAAAGACTTTTGCATCTTCTTGCAAATATCATACATACTGCATCTTAAAATCAAGGAACATGAGATACTGATCTTTCAAATGTTAAATGATATATTCAGCATCTTCCTTGTCACGTTTGTTAAGAGTGAAAAGAAAAGTGATTGAAGCACAAACACACCTGCTCATGGTGAGCTGAACATGCAACAATAACAGCAGACACAAAAGTCGTTTTGAGAGGTAGAGGTCAAACCTGTATTTTGCATTCAATATTAAGGCAGCATTTGTGCTATGCTTCAGAAAATTATCCTTGAAAAGAAAAATATTACAAGCAGGGCTATCTTCTAAAGGAAATTGCTTGCAGAGTCCAACAGATCTGAATAGCCAGTACCTTGGACAACTTTGCCATCCCACAAGTGTTAAGGATTTTGGTCCAGAATAGCATGTAATACCAATGACTGCTTGATGGCTTCACAATGAAAGTAAGCCAATGCAGGTTGCTTGGGATATAAATCAATGATAAGGTAATGGTACATTGTATGGTGTGTCCTGAGGAGATTTTTCAGACATTGGTAAATGTTTTCATAAGCCTTTCTTATAAACAATTAACAATGTATATGCAACACTATGCTACTGTGTACCATTTTTATTTGTCAGAGTAACAGCTGTGTATGTGATCACAAGTTCCTTACTGATTTATATGTTAATCTGTGTTTGGGGAAAGGGAGATTGTGATACTAAATGTTCAGCCTGATATTATTCATGTACAACAGGATGAGTTAACATTTTTCATGCTTTCAACCGTTTGCCTGATCTTTTGTTAGTATCAGGAAACCATTATTAGCTTTCCAATATATATTTTAAAGCCTCAGTCTTTATTTATTAATGTACTTATTACTGAGAATTGTATAATTTAAACAATACAAGGAAACAATCTTATCTGACAAATCCACAGTCAAAACTAAGTAACAAATACATGTGAAATAAAATGTACAAATATAAAACTGTCTAGAATTATATAAGTAAGTGATCCTTTGTAAATTATATAATAAATGTGAGAGAGCTCTCAATTACAGTAACCAGATTATGCACTCAATACACAGCTTCAATCTAATTTCATTAAAGAACATCAGGGGAGACAGGAAACTGGATGGTAATGTTTGCATAGTTGTATTCACTGGTATTTCCTCAGTGATTGCCAAACTATATCAAACCTATCTAAACTCAATCATGATTAGATGGATTTTCAAACAGTTTTTAAGACTTAAGTCAAATATAGACTCTTCAGGTAATAATAAATAAAGGTAAACAATGATACTAGATATCTTTAAGTTTATTTATTTATTTATTTTTTGAGGCTATCTTTCTTTTCAACCTGACAGTTGTTAGCTTTCACCTTTGTCCACTCTCCCATGCCTCCATTTTGAATAATACTGGACATTTGCCTTCAGTAAAGGTAAAACACTGAGACTACTATTTTGTTAAGCCAGAGGGCGAAGATTCACATGAAGGCATTTAAAGGCATCTGTCTGAGAGAACGGCATGCAAGGACAGCAGCATTCAACATGCACACACCTGCTTGTCATGCACTTGAATGTGTGCTGCTAACCTTCTCATAAGGTGCAAACAGCGCAATAAACAATTAGGAAATCACAGTAAACAGTGGATGAGTAGAGGAGAAGAAAGCACCAAATGGGATCTTTGATCAGCAAAGTATTGTGCAACTTCTTCACACTTAGAGGACAAAAATACTATTTCCAGTGATCAAACATATCAGACTTCACAAGTTCTCAGCCACTTGAAAACATGCAGCTAGAAGGTTAGAAGTTCCATAAATGTCTTGGGAAATATAATTAGCCTCTTACCTGAGATTTGTAATTGTTAAACAACATAACATACTGTATGTCCACATTTAGCCTGTCCTCAATAAGGATTCATCTTCTTCAAGAGCATTCCAACCTGCAGTCTTATCTATGCACCCTTTGAAGCTCATGTTGCAGTTGTGAATCACGTTCCATGAAGGCATAGGACATTCACATTCTGGGACAACCTAATGCAGACTTTCACAGATGCTACCATTATAAGCCTTCATGAGTGACTATGGATCGTTAGCAGTGATATCCAATATATTTTAAAGAATTGCAAGTAGCCAGATGTGTTGTACCAGGAAAATGCCAAACTGTAAGCTGATGCATTCCATGGCATTTAATCATTCCTGGCTTGTTTAACTTCAAAGCTGCAATAGACTGGGGATAGAGATATCATCTGCACATCTGTCATGTACTGTGAGGATGAATTCCTGTTACTGGAAAGCACAGCAATTTAAGTTAAGGCTCAGAAAAAAGGCTTATATTTTTTCAGAAATATTAATCCTATCTAGGGCAAGCTTTCCCCCAAGATTCAGTCAACTTAAGGAAAATGGTGCCAATAATTTAGCCCTTTCTTTAAAGGAAAATTATGGGGAAGAAGCCGTGCATGGATTAAGTGGCATATGAATATGGAACCACAACAGAGAAGTAAAAAATACCAACTGACATGGCTAAGTCAAGTTACTTCAGAACTAAACAAACCTTCCCGCTAAATCATTCAAGTCATTCTGGAGGGCATTTAAGACTGAGGAGACCAAAATGGCTGATCTCAAGAAACAAGCTGTATGGCTAACATTACAGGCTGTGACCTGATGAGCTCCAGTAAAGAATTTATAATAGAGAAAAGTAAATATCACAATAGTTTCAAGTTGTTCAATCCAGCTCCTACAGAAACAAGACGAGCTACCAAAGATAACTTCAGCAGTGCCAGCTCATTGGCATTTTTACCAAGAAAACTTCTTTCAATATACATATATGCATGTGGGGGGATCCCTAATTTAATTGACTGTAAGTAATGCTGGCATCTATTTAGCCAACACAGTTTGGTTGACTAAACAGACAATTGACAGGTTGGAGGTTTGGGGAATATGCTTATTCCCTGGGAATTGTGCAGTTTTGGGATTAGTAAATATAATTAACAGGAGTTGTGGGGGTTGCAGCCCTCCTCATGGAGGGGTGTAATGGGCCTTACCTCCTGCAAAAAAAAAACAATGTTCTCGATTTTTTGTGGATTTATTTGCATGCCTTAAGGGTATTCCTTGGTGGATTCATAGTGAAATGCCAACCTTTACAGTCGACCTTTTGTTGTCGATGTCAGTGCCATAGACAGTTGAGTACTTAGAGCATTTAAGTATATCTGTCTCTCTATCTATCTATCTATCTATCTATCTATCTATCTATCTATCTATCTATCTATCTATCTATCTATCTATCTATCTATCTAATCTATCTACTTATCTATCTATTTACTAACTCCACAAATGAACCATAGTGGAGAAACTGCAAAGCCCAGGCCTCGCTGCTAAAACGTTCATAATGTCCTTTTAGCTGAAAGGGAATTCAATGGCATTATTTCATGAAGCTCTCATTTCCTGTACCTTTAATGACTCTGTTGTTTCCTTTTTAATAAGCCCTTATTTTCACTTTGGGAAGGTAGCATTAAAATAGGTAAACAGCTGTTGAAAAAATAGTTTTATTTATTTGTCTGCTTGTTTGATTGTTTATTCATTTATGCCAGTCATATCATGGGGTCATCATTTTATTTCATTTGAGGCAAACTAATGTTATAAAAAAAAATAAAGTAAATTACATGTCTTCTTCCTTAGCTGTATGAAAGATAAATTCTGACTAAACACACTCAAAAATGATTAATGAGACAAGGAATTTAATTTAAAATACATATTTGATTAGTTGCTTTATCATGCACAGAAATAAATCACAGTTTAGCACTAGTCTATGTGTGAGCTTATGATAAAGACCAAGAACAATGTTATTATAAACTTTGTAGGCCAAGCAGATTACTTTATACAATAAACATAAATGTATGTTGTAATTTTTGGTTAATTTCTAACTCTTAATAATTATTCCATTCATTCATTCATTCATTCATTCATTCATTATTTTTTAGCATGCACTCAGTTTTCTTTAACAAAGAATCCAACAGGCTCAATATTATAGGCTATTATTTTTTACTTAAAATAAAGGGCCTATCTGTAGGAATTTACTAGGTGTGCAGTTCATGTAGTTTACAGAAAACAAAACAAATTTGCCTTAATGTCCATAGTTCAATGCCTCTATCCAAGCCATTCCCAGCTTCAAAGTTATTTTATTATTCCCTCAGGCCTCTGACTTTCTCTCTTTCTCTGATTTAGGATCTCTGAGAAGCTGACATCTCTCTGTAGCTCCAAAAAATTGGCTTACACATAGCTCTGGTTGATAGGCAAAAGTCTCGGGGGGGATTTAATAAAGCCTACATGGTCTTATTTATCATGTAAGCATCATGCCGTGCTGCCTACATGAAAGTAAGCAGGTTTGTGCTCCAGTAAGTACTGCTGGGTGGCCTGCATGCACGTGCCAACACAGGAAGTTCCGTGGCATGTAAATCACCTCATAATCAGGTGAATCTCATGCAAATGAGGCAGCTAGAGCAATCCAGCAAGCAGACAGGTAGTCCTGCAGATCCCGTGTCAGTGTCTGTAGTGTACATGGAAAAATTCCATGTACAAGAATGTAGACAAACAAAAGGGGCTGTAAAAATGTAGATAGATATGGAATATCACACACAAATATCAGTGAAACTGTCCTCTGTGTGTCTCAAAACTTATAGAAAATATGTTAAAATAAAAATGTTTTTAATAATCTGGGGATGTTTGTGTGGAGCACTGCAGCATACAAACAAGCCTTATAAAAAAATAAAAAAAAAAAGTGGAAAAAAACAAAATGAATATTATGAGACAGAAATATGTTATAGGACCTTGCATGGAGTATCTGCGATGGTGCATCGGTGCTGTTGCTAATGTGGTAGGGCTTGGAAGCTTGTAGTTTCCTGGTTGTGAGCATGGATCCCTATGCAAATGAGGTGAAGTTACTGAATAGCATAATTGGGTGATCGTGTCCAGATATCCCCTCCATGTAGGCAGAGAACCATGTTGGTGTCCACACAGGAGATAGCTGACATCAGGAAAGGGTGTGCCCAAGACCTTCTCAGCTGATTGGAGCTTAGCTGCACCTGTTTGCATGGCGCACCACCATGCTGAGTGTGGAGGTTCGAGGGGATGTGTCCACTGACATCTCAGCTGTTTACCTATGGGGCAAGTATTTCTGCGTGTTTGCATGGTGTGGTGCTGTACTGAGCATGGAAGTTTGGGAGGTGTTTCCACTGACTTCTAAGTTTTGTTTAACTGCGGGCCCCGTGTTTGCATGGCACACCGCACTGCTGAGAGTATGTAGAAGGCAATGATGTATTAATTACCTTTTGACCCTTGTTTAACTTAAACTAGGGCCATTAAATGATGTTAATGAAATAATAAGCAGGTTCAATGCATCATAGGTAACCAATCACGCAGGCACCACCTACAGTAGAGCACTATAAAGTATGAATACACCCTATAATCTGATTTTTGCCCCATGCTCTGCACTGTTGAAGAATAAACTTGGGAATTTTACCTGAAAGAATGATAGGGGCTGCTGCAGGTCTGCTATATCTGTATGTGCTAGATGCTGAAGTTAATGCTGCTGCTGACAATAGGCCTAGACAGAAAAGCAGAAGAGTGTTCAGGCCCAGGGTAACCTTCCAGAAGCTACATGAGCTGGAGAATCTAGAGCACTACAGGGTGGACAGGGACATACTACAAGAACTCACTGAGCTCTGACGTCCTCAACTCTGACCCACAGCCAACAGAGGAGAACCCATCCAAATGGAGACAAAGGTATGTGTAGCCCTTAGGATATTAGCCACAGGTACCTTCCAAAGACCAACTGGAGGCATGATGGGGGTCTCACAGGCTTCAGCATCCAGGGGACTCCACCAGTTCCTGGATGCCATGCTACCACATGCCAGCAAGCACATTTACTTTCCCCTCACCCCTGAAGTGAGGGCCAGCAATATGCACACTTCTACCATATAGCACACTACCCTGTGGTACTGGGTGTCATAGATTGCATGGTACTGGGTGTCATAGATTGCACTCATCTACACATCAAGCCACCACCCTGTGAGGAGAGTAGAATCTACGTCAACTGCAAGGGGTACCACTACATCAACTGCCAAGTCATGTGTAATGCCCAGAGCATTATCATGGATGTGTGTGCTGGCAGCCCTGGCAGTTATCATGACTCACATATCTGGCATGCATCCCAGCTTTACCAGATGTTTGCTAGAAGGGACATCCCACATGGCCATTTACTGGGGGATGCTGCTTACACACTGGAACCGTGAATGATGACACCCATCAAAAATGCACACACACCCAAGGAAGAATGCCATAATGAGGCACATGCACAAACTAGAAATATCATAGAGCATGTGTTTAGTCTGCTAAAGTCGTGGTTCCAGTACCTTGATATATCTCGTGGATCCCTGCAGTACTCACCAGCCACATGTGGACATACGTTCACAGTATGTGCCATGTTACACAATGTGATCCTGCGGAAACAGCTGCAGCAGGATCAGCAAAGGAAAGGGATACACAGCCCCCACCAGTGCCAATGTCATCACAGCCACACTCACAGGAGGACTCAGAGGAGGAACCCCCTGATGATGTCCCTGTAGGAAGACGTAGGCATGCCCAGTATGCCTTAGCATTGGCTAAGAGCACATTCACTGATAACCTGGGGACCTAGGGACTGACACCTTATTCCTACTCACATACATATAGTAAAATGGTTGATGCCTGGCAACCCACACAACCTGTAACTATACATGTATTGGCTGTATACTGCTTGCATCACACAGAGTCAACCCTGAACTGCAGGTCTGTCAAGTGCTGCATTCGCAAGGTAAGTCTCTAACCTACACACTAATTGTAAGGATTACTGTAATATGGTATTGTATGTATACATCTGCTGCTATTATGCAAGGAAATATAGTGGGCTATTTGGACAGATGTAACATCTACAGGGGACTACAGATACCCAGTCCAATGGATGTGTTCTGTAATATTCACTAAAGTAGACCTCATGGTTGGAATATTCACAACATCAGGCAAGGGAGATGTTAAACAGTGGGCACACATGATATTTGGACAACTGTCTTCCCAAGCTAATCATGTACTGTTGTTCCCACAGCTCCAGCACAGCAGTGTACCCAAATAAACTGCTTTAACAGAAAATCAGCTATGGTATATCAGTGGACCAGGCAATTTCAGGGCTGTAACATAGATATTGCTCACACATTGTATGTCTATCTTCACGCAGTGTAACAATGTACATATTTAAGCTGTCAATTGTGTGATGAATGACTCCTCTCTGTCAGGTGATCTGTGTGGCTCAATGGGCTAGGGAAGCTAGCATGGGTGATGCTGTTGATGGTTCTAATCTGGAATTACTCACATCTTTTGCATGTGAGGTAGTACTATGTTGGTGTTAAAGCCAGAAATATTCAACAAACAGAAACAGGAACCCTTCACCAAAGGTGCTGCCCAAATAAACAAACACTGTAGCAAATAAGTAAAAGGAAGACAATCCACCAGGCTGAGTATGCCAAAAAAACACTTTAATAAAACCATGTGTAAAAACAATGTAACAATACCATGAGCGCTATAGGGTCTAAGCCCTTCATCAGATAAAAGCCATACAAAAAACTCATCATATTTAAACTAAAATCAACCAATGACATCTGGAGTATCATTTTGAGGGCTAGCTTCAATGGTACCGCCCCATTCAAGCCAGGCATTCTATCAGCTACTAGTTCTATGATCCATTTCAGTTAATTGAACTCAGTACACTTAATTAAATCCCCTCCCCTGATGTCAGATTTCATAGTTTGTAAAAGCATAAACTTAAAAGCATGGCTTGGATTGTTAAACACATACTGATAAAGTGCATTGTGTTTATTACATAATCTGATGGCAGATAAATGCTTCAAAACTCTTTGTTTTGGCATGCAGTTTGTTTTTCCTACATACAAAGAGGTACACCATTAACACACCACTAAGTAAATGATGTTACATGTTTTACAATATGCATATCCATTCAGAGAATATTATTTCTTAGTAAAGGGATGTATAAACTGATTTTGGCCCAATATATAAGAGCATGCTTTGCAACCTCTACACTTAAATGTTCCTCTCCTATGAATCACTGTCCTTTGTATACACGTAGGTTCACGACAAAGTATAGCTTTCAAATTCCTGTTTCTTCTAAAGCCAAAAGCAGGTGTTGGTCCTGCTATACTACTTATCTTATCATCTGTTTGTAGGACTTTTCAGTTCCACCTGATAATCTCACATATGTTACCCATGTCACTACTGTAGGTTAACATCAAACGTCCTGTATTTTTACCCCTATCAGTAAAATTACTCATGTTGGGTTCATCAGCACCCTGAACCATTCTGTCCGAAAACCAAGGTATGGCTCTATCATTGCTATTGCACCTACCACTACTAAGAGCTTGTTGGACCTTAGTGCTTTTATATTCCCTCTTCATCAAATTAGTGCCCAGAATCTTTATCTCTCTTTCAAACTGTGAATCACTTGTGCATAATTGAGATATTCTGTTAACCTGCCCCTTGACTATACTATCAGAAGTATGCTTGGATGCATACTGTCAAAGGATAGGAGACGGTTTTTCCAACAGTTCTTTCTATAAAGGGATGAATGAACTATGTAAGTATCCAACACCATCTCTACTCAACCGTACATCTAGGAAATCAATTCTTTCATCTGAATGATGCATGGTAAATCTTAAAAAATCTGTGCTATTTTCTAGATAACTTACAAAGTTTTCCAGCTCAGCAAGATTACCCTTCCATAAGAAAAAATATTGTCCACAAACCTAACATAGTGGCAAAGCTGCATCCTCCAGTCATGTGCTGTATTAAAAATTAAAAGTTCTTCCCCATGAGCTAGAACAAGATTCACATAAGAATTGACACATGGTGTGCCCATTGCTGTACCTTGTTTCTGTCTATAGTGATTGCCATAATATACAAAAATATTGTTTTCAAGTATGTGTCTAAGTATATCACAAATGAGTTTCCTTTTACCAGTTTCTAAATTCATTTTATTGGTCAAAATCGAATCTATGGCTTCTATGCCATAATCATTACTAATGACCATAAACAAATTCTTGATATCCAAGGTTACTTGTAAAAACTCACAGTTACTATCTGTCCTTAAAAATTCATGCAGTGTGGTTAAAAAATGACCTGTATCTCTCAAACTTCTGGGAAACTTCTGCACTATTGGTCTTAACATGCTTTCAACCCATATCAACAAATTTTCCATAATCCATCCCCTCCCCGAGACAATAGGTCTCATTGGGGATTGTGTAAGTCCTTATGGATTTTGGGGAGTACCTTAAACTCAGGAGTAACTGGGAACTCCTCCCAAAAGAATTTCAATAAATCCTGATGCAATACACCTTCTCGCTGTAAAGACATAATAAGCTCAGGCCTAATGTGGGAAACCATGGTTCTCACAACTAAATGGGAAATATGAACAAAAATAGAAGTATCTGCCAACAATGATAAAACTTTTTCTTGATAGAATTCATGATTCATAACAGCTACTGCCCCACCCTTATTAGTAGGTTTAATTCTAATACTATCTTTAACCAATGAATCGTGTTTTTATCTGTGCCGATGTTAAATTATAATACTGTTTTCTCTTTTCATTATTCAATAGCACCCTCAATTCATCCTCACGAACTTTAAAAAAGGTAATAACCGTAGGGTGCATAGGAGGTACAAAAGTACTAGGTTGTCTCAGATTAACATTTTGTATATTAGAAGCATTGCCAAAAAGGTGTTTCAGTGAAATATTCCTAGCAAAAAACATGAGATCCAGAACTACATAATTATAATTAGCATTAATACTTGCGATGAAAGTCATCCCTTTGTTCAAAATATATAGTTGTTCATCAGAAAACACATAATCAGATATATTAAAAGCAATGCCATTACAGTCACCAGTCATGTTGAAATTCTACTTTTCTTTGGTTCTCTGTTGTGGAAAATCTCTGTTCGCGGTCCATTTTCTCCTTCACAGGAGCCGGGTGATGGAGGAGTTGTATTTTTCCAATTAATAGCAATGATCTTACGTGCAATAGTAAGTAAAGTCCACAAAATTGAAATTTTTTTAGGAACACATTTAGGTATAGGGGAGCTAAACAAAACTAAATATTTAGTTAAATGAAAATTGTCATTAAAAACAATCTGAAAAAAAATAATTAATGTTATTCCAATACTCTGAGACATATACAGTCATAGAAGACATGCTGCCAATCTGCTTTTAATTTTAGTTCACATCTGCAGCACATTTTTTCATTTGCAAACATTAAGGCTAACTTATGTGGAGTAAAACAACTTCTGTGTAGAAATTTCCAAGTAAATAAATGCTTTTGAAGTGAAGATATGGTATATTTTGAAGATTTAAGTATAGGTTTATTGTCTTCTTGTGTTGGTGATTGACCATTTATTGATTCAAAATATCTCCAGTATGATTTTTTGTGATAGATTTTTTTTAACATCTTTATAAATGTTTGATAAATAGCTGTTACCTTGAAAAGGTTGATTAATAATAATTAATGTGTTCAATTACTTTAGGTCTATTCTGTCTGATAGGTAATTGCATTAATTCAATTTTATTTATTATATATTATCTTAAGGATTGTAAGGATAACCACATGTTTTTATCTATATTAAATTTGTTTATTATTTCCTTAGCAGATAGTATCCTGCCCTGATTTAACCATTCTTTCCAGAATATTAGTTTCCTTTGTTTTAATATGTTCATCCTATGAGTTTGTAATCTTTGAAGGTTATTGGATATGAATGTCATAGGAAAAAGTGAGAAGAGCCAGGAAGTAATACTGGGACTTTTATTGACAAATGTTTTTAAAGTTTAATATTGTAAGGTTTATGTAGTTGGATGGGATTGTTATGTTTTTGTTTTCTAATATACTGTCTTTAAGAATCCAGTATAGTGGGTTGTGTAATATGGATACATGTTCTTGTATTTGGTTTTGTATAGCTTCTAGCCAAATCTGTTCTTGTAATTGTTTCCATGTAGATAGAATTTAACCATAGTGTTATGTTTTTAACTATAGAAAAAAGTATATAAGTTTCAATAGCTGGTAAATTTATTAACCCATCCTGCCAGTTCATTAAATGATTACTTAAAGCTATTCTGGGCTTGTTTGGATACCATAGGAAATGTAGAATCATTTTATTATACTTCTGTATAATCAGTTTGGGGGAGGTTACCTGTATGAGGTATAATATCTTAGGAAAAATAACTGATTTGATTAGATATAGTCTGTCTTCCATTGTGAATATATATTGGTTCCAGTTTTTAACCATTAATTCTAACTTATCTAATAATGAATTGTAGTTAAATAAAATTAAATCCTGCAAATTATCTGATATGTGAATACCTAAATATCAGAGTCTACTATCCTTTACTACAGATTTATTGAATTTTTCATTTATGTGATTACTTTTTGTTATTTGTAAGTACAATTGTTGTTTTATTTTCATTGAACTGTAGTCCAGAGATGCTTTGAAATGTAAATATTAAATCAAACAAGGCATGGAGGGAGTGATTAGAATCATTTAATGTCAAAAGTATCATCTGCAAACAATTGTAGTTTTAAGTTTAGTGTTCTGACTGATTCTGTAGCTTTAATGCTAGTGTTTAATCTGATGTTGTTTGCAAAAGGTTCCATCAAAAGTGCAAATAGCAGCGGTGATAGAGTGCAGCCTTGTTTGGTTCCTTTCACAATATGAACAGGTCCTGATCTATGGGATCCTAATTTGACATATAGCTTCATAGGTAGGTACTAGGCTACTGGCACTAGGGCCTATATATATGCCTAGCCAATAAGATACCCTGGCTTTCGCCACCCAAGAAAATTATTTTCCTGTGCCCCTGTCTAGCAGAAGTGATCCCCGGGGTGAATTTCCTATTTCCTATCCAATCATCAATATTTTTCTTGAAGAGTGCTAATGAGGAGCTTTGTTTGATATAGATAGGTAGTTTGTTCCAGAGTATGGGAAGTCTCTGGGACACGAATCTATCCCTCCAGCATGTTCTGTTTATTGTGGTGACAAGGTTTAGGTCCCTAGAGCGTGTAGCTCGGAGGGATTGGGATTTCTTTAAGTGGAGCATGTCCAACAGCTCTGGGTTTGACACAGCTTTGTACGTTAGGCAGATATTGGCTCTGAGTAGGCGATATGCAATGGAGTAAAGCTGGAGTTTTTTGAGACGGTCTGCATAGGGAATCTGTTTGAGGCCAGCAATACTTTTTGTGAGGTATTTCTGTGGCCTTTCCAGTTGTGGTAGATGTCTTGTGAGGTACATACCAAAAGGGGCATTGTACTCTATAATGGGTCTAATGAGTGATGAGTAGTGGGGGAACAATGACCTCTTTTTTCCTGGATGAGAAACCTTTTGTGATGAGGTGTGCCACGTAGAAGGATTTCCTGACTAGTGTGGTGATGTGATTATCAAAGGAGAGACTATTGTCCACCTGTGTCCCAAGGTCTCTTATCACACTTTTGGTGTTAAGTAGACTACCGCCTATGTGGTAGTTCATGGGTTTTTACCAAAAGGTATGACAATGCACTTTTTGGCATTGAGCTTGTGGCCATGGCTTTGACACCAGGCATCTGGCTCAGTGAGGCCCTTTTGTAGGATGTCCACATTGTTAGGAGTTTTGATTATGGTTCCTAGTTTGCAGTCATCTGTGAACTTCATTAGCCAAATACCATCTGTGTTAGCCTGTACTTCAGAAAAGTAGATACCAAACAGGAGAGGACCCAGGACTGAACCCTGTGGTTCTCCACTTGTCACTGGTCTGAAGTTGGATTTGGAGTCTGCTTTTTTTTAGTGTGGGTTCTGTCAGTGAGCCATTTGGCATTCCATCTTATGACATAGGGATTTATACCCAGTTTAGTGATTTTATCTATAATTCCAGAGTGGGGGATGGTGTTGAAAGCCTTGGCGAGATCTAGATAAGCTGTGTGAACCACCTTACCCTCATCTACGGCTTTGGTGACTGCTTCAAAGAAGTCTATCAGGTTTAGGAGATATGATCTGCCTTTTATAAACCCGAACTGGGTGCAGTCCAGAGTTTAGAGATTACCAATGTCTTTGTTTATAAGTTCCATGATGATACGTTCCATGGCCTTGCAGACCAGGCTCATCAGGCTAATGGGGCAGTAGTTCCCGGGATCCGTGGTGGATCCCCCTTTGTGGAGTGGGATAACAGTCACTGTGCACCATTCAGTGGGCAAAAAGCTTGAGGTGAGGCTATGATTGAATATGGTACTTAGGTGGGGTGCCAGTTCATTCTGTAGTTTATGTAGAACGCAGCCTGCGATATTGTCAGGTCCCATGGATGCTGTGCACTTGGCTTTGGAGAGTGTGGTTTTTACCTGTGCAGCCGTGATTACAGGACCTTTGCATTCTTTGGGTATAGAGATGGGCCCTTTAGGGGGTGAGAGGGGGGTAAAGTTAGCACTGAACCTATATGCCAGGATGATGGCAAAATCAGTTGGTTCTGTATATTTAGTGCCATTGTGCTGTACCTCAGAGCAGATCTAAGTGTTGCCATTGAGATTCTTGACATAGCTATAGAATGCTTTTTGGTTGTCTTTAGAAACAGTGGCATTTTTGTTTTCATAACTAGCTTTGGAGGATTTTATGAGGGATCTCAACTTCTTACTGAGGCTGACCAGGGAGTTTCTTCAGTCATGGGATTTTACTCTCTTTTTTTTTTGCAGGGTTCCTTTCTTCTGTTGTAGAGTTTGCTTATGGCAGGAGACCACAGATTGGATTCCTTTTTTTTGAGGATAGCATCTTGGTTCTGTTAAGGATAGCACGATCCATGCACTCGTGTAAGTGCTTAGAAAGTGCATTTGTGTAGGATTCAGCAGTCGTACCTCTATTATCCATTTGGGTGGGTGTCATGAAGTTTACCACTTCTGTCTTAAGAAGCATGAAGTTGGCTTTGTAGAAATTTTTTACAGTGCTTTCCCTAATGGGGGGTGTGGAGGGATGTGGATGTCTAGGGTGATTAGCTTGTGGTCAGATCTGACCAATGAGGAAGTGACCTCTGGTGTGGAACACCAGTCACCCATGTTGGCAAAGGCCAGGTCTAGGATATTGCTGCCCCTGGCGGGAGTGGGGATAAGTTGATCCAAGGCATTGGAATTTATGTACTCCAGAAAACATTGAACAAAAGAGATGGTACATGAGTAGTTTTCCCAGTTAAGGGTGGGGCAGTTGAAACTGTCCATTATTAGGGTGTTGGGTTGTACTCTAATATTTTCCGGTGTATCAAGAAATGAGGAGTGAGAATCCTGGGGCATGGTGGGGGATCTGTAGTAAACTACAATTTGGATTGCAGTCTTGCCCAGAGTTAGTTGCACTTGGATAATCTCAGATGCATTATGCTGAGCAACTAGCCTGGAGGTGTGGATATTTTTAATGAATATGGACATGCCTCTGCTTTTAGTATTTCGGTCCAGGTTAGGTGGCTGAAAGGTGTGGTATGATTTATAGCCTGGTAATGCAGGGGTGTTCTCTGGAGCCTTGAACCAGGTCTCTGTCACTGCACAGATGTTGATGTGCTCCATTTTAAGGAGTGCCTTGAGTGAGTGCATTTTGAGGTTTAGACTTCTTGCATTGAGTAGCATTACCCTCAGATTTTGCTTGCTTGTACCTGTTATGGTGGTGAATTTGTCATTTGAACCTTGCCTAAAAAGGCACTATAGGGGTGGCAAGAGCCTTAGCCAGTATCCGGAATCACAAGGGCGACAGATGCAAGCCATTTCTGGCAAAGCATCGTGGTCTGTTGATCATGTCATCTCAAGCAGACAGATATGGGATCCCCTTAGAATGACACCAGAACCTTAGCCAATTGTTGAATCAATCATTTTGCCCTTGTTCTGTGGTATCATTCTGGGTGATGGTAGGATGCTACTCAGAGCTAGTGTCATAGCTGCCTGGGCTACAAGGTCGGTGAGCTCCTCCATGTCTCTTTTCATGTAGTTCAGGGAGGTACATCTCAGGTCATTCACACCAACATGGACAACGACAGAGTCATATTTGTACTTGTTGTGGAGTGACCTGAGTGCGTGCGTTATGTGGCGGATCCTGGCACCCGACAGGTAGCTGACAGTAACTTTCTCCTTGTTTAGCCTAGTGAGTGGAACATCAGTGTGTCTGACTATAGAGTCACCTATGACTAGAGTGTTGGGTACGTTGTTAAGACTTATGGGCTGTGGTTGGGTGGCACACTGAGTTTGTGGGCTATGTGATATTTGGGTTGTGATAGAGGGTGGAGGTTGCTTGCATTTCTGCTTTCGAGGTCTCTGTTGCTTGGGCAGATTTTTATTGAGAGCCTCCGTGAATGTAGTTGTGTGTTTCTATGTGTGTGTTTTGGTGGTGTAGGTTTTGAGGGACTATGTGATAAGTGTGGTGTGGTGCAAGTGTTTACCTTCTCCTCTTGACTGTCTAGTCCATTCTTGGGTGAAGATGGCTTTAATTCCCATTTGGCTATATAAGTGCATCTCTCACAGGTTGTAGTGTTGGGTGGTAGGAAGAATGGGTTGTCTGTGGACATGAGGCAATTGCTGCATTGCCCCAACATGCCCAGATTCATCAGGTAGACAGGAGAAAGCACCGGGAGCTGACCCATTGACATGCCTGGATAGGTGTTTATTTATTAAGTACTAAAAAATTGTTTTCCTCTAGACAATTGAGGAAAGTTGAGTGCTGTAGTAATTTGTAGTGCTTACAATGAGTTCTGAACAAGTGCTGAGCTCAAAGAAACATAATTGAGTGCTAAAACTAAAAAATATGCTCAGGTGTTTTCATAGAGAGATTTTATGAGAGTTATAAAACATACCGAAAATTTATATTCTTCCAATACCAAGAATAAATTATCCCAATTAAAAGAGTCAAAAGGACTGCCTATATTGAGAGAGACTATAGTCATACCTATGTCTGGAAGTTTATTATAATTGAGTAATGTTATTATTCTTTTAATATTGTCATAGATATTTCTTCCTTTTTGTAAATCCTGTTTGATCTTCATGCATTAAAATGGGAAGAAAGTGTTTAATTCTATTTGCATAAATTCCCATAAACATTTTATAATCTCGGTTTAATAATGTTATTGGTCTATAGGATGTACAATATTTTTCATCTTTGTCTGATTTTTTTATTGGAGATATTAATGAGTATTTCCAAGATGAGGGTATAATTATTTCTTCTTTAACTATAGTGTATACCATTAAAACTAAAGATAAAGATTGTTTTGCCATTAGTTTATACATTTCTGGTAATATATTATCTGGTCCAGGTGTTTTGTTTGTTTTGTTTACTAATTTGTGATTTAAGTTCTGCCACAGTAATTGGTTTGTTGATATTTAAAATATGTTGTTGTGTTAATTTATTATGTGTATTTTTATTAAGAAATTGTTAATCTTATCAACTGGTGTGGTCAGGAAATTTGTAGAATTAAGTGTGTTATAATGAAGTCTGAAGGCTTCGAATATGCTTTTTAGATCACTAACTTTATTTTTAGTATGGGGATTAAACATTTCTTTTATTTGTTTAGATTTAATGATTTTTTTTATTTCTGTTTGCTAATTGTCTTTGATTAGTTGGATTCATGGAGTAAGAATTTTATTTGATTTTTTTCTAGATTAATCATGGTTTTGTGGTGGAGTATATCAGTCTATTTATTATTAATTTGAACCAATTCTGTTATTACATCTGAATTCCCTTTTTGTACTTCAAGTTTGATTTTTCTGTTTTATTTTGTAGTTCCATCATGTCTTTGTTCCATATTTTCCTTTTATTAATATACCAAGATAGTACACTACCGTAGATATTTGCTTTTAGAGAGTCCCAAATGTAAATTTCCGATATATCTTTAGTCATGTTTATTTCAAGAAGGTTTTTTTATTTCATTTAAATAAAATTCTTTAAAGTCTGTTAGCTTTGTTATATATGATGGTATTCTAATAATTGGTATTGATTGTATAGGTTCAATATGTATTTCAAATAATAATGTGTTGTGATATGATAAGGGGCATTTTATAACTTTAAAGTCTTCTAATGTTGTTATTAAATCATTCAGTATGTATACTCTATCTATTCTAGAGTTAGTTTTATGTCTGTGAATAAAAAATAAAAAACAGAGAGTTAGGATCTGCAAATGTGTTAATATCTTTAATAATTGGAGTTTCAATAAACTTTTTTTAAAGCTCTTGATGTGGAAGATTTTTTCCTTTTACTGGGGCATGTATTTCCTGATGTACCCTCAGCCAGGTCCTTGGTGAATGACTTGGATATGTCCACCATGTGCAACAGTCACGCTCCCCTGTAACACAACCAAACTGTGTACAGTCAAATATATTTGTGCTGATCAGCTCCATGATGATTGCCTCTACAGGCATACAGATATGTATAATTAGAAAAAGAGGTCTATAGTTTATGTTGGTCAGTGGATGCACTACCTCTGTGCAAGGGTGGAACAGTTGCCATTGTCCACTCAGCTTGGTGCAGCCAGTGGTGTCAGTATGATTGTAATGGTTTCCCAATGGTGTTAGTAATCCTTGTAAGATCACATGTGGGATGCAGCCTGGAATGTTAGCATGTGCAATAGATGCTGTGTATGGTCCACTGAGAGGCCAGTTACAAACTCCTCTGTAAATATGGGAGTTATGGGACAGGTTGTAGGAATGTTATGTGTCACATGTGGTGTGGACAAGGGAGTGTAGTTGGTGCAGACAGTGTAGGAGTACAGGTTAGGTATGAGTACAGACCCATCATATGTGCCATCATGACGTCTGAGGTCAACGACATTCTGAGCCTGTCCTCTGAGGTTACACATGTAACTACACTGTAAGTTGTGGTTCTGTTTTGTGTGGATGACTAATGTTGTCACCTACTGTGTCTACACAACTTCACAACAACACTATGCGTGTCATTTAGCTGAGGAGGTTGTACCTGCATGTTTAGGGGGGCACCCTTGCCCCAACTGTCACACAGCAATGTCCACCTGTTATTGCACAGCCTGCTAACAGCAGTTGTCCACCGCTCAGGATTGGGGAGCCATAATGGGCCTGTTTTCCACCTGTTCCATACAGCCAGGTTCATGCAGTTGTAATGCTGCTGACATAATGCATGGTTGTAGAGCTCTGTATACCTTCCTGTCCCATCTGCAGGGGGATGTGCAGTCACGCTATGTCAACCATTCCACAGGAGGTCATACATGGTTTTCTTGACATATATGTCTGTATTGTCTGCAAGGGGGAAGTACACTCTGGTAATTCCAAAGAAAATGATCTGTGGCCAGATCTCACCAGGTAGGACCTCACATTGGGGGGCTGCAGTGGTCCCCCATATTGGTAAACATATGATGCAATATGTTGGTTCCCCATGTGGTGATGTCACAGCACTGCTCCAGGACATTGTATGTAAGGATCTGGACCATCCTTTGGGCAAGTGAGCAGCAGCATGACTAAACTACACTGTGTACATATTACACTTTCCTAATATGTTTGACTGTGCTCTGTACAGGCAATTTGCATTACTCTCATCCTGCAACATACTGACAGTAACTGCAATACTTACTTGCACAGAGGACAACTAGCATGCAGTGCAAAGCAGTGTCCCCAGATCTCTGAGTACTGTCACCTGAAATGCCGTGATAGGGGTTAGCATGGATACAAGCACTACCACTGTTATACACCTACTGACACAGGACCAAACACTGTTACCTTTGCTGAAGGCCAGATCATGCCTACAGACTGTAACCAGTGGAGCCCATTGACTATTGCAATGGGTGTCGTACAAAGGTCTCACTCCACTAACCATAGCCTGACAATGTGTATGACAATATTAGGCCATCGGGCCACGCTGGAAACCATGTGCGTCATGTGCAGAGTGTTATATCCGCTGATGGATAGGCAAGTGCCTGATAGTCATGTCCAGGGAACATAGCAGTGGGAGACCTACGCTACAATGATGCCAGTCACCGGTGGAGTTCATTATTGGCATACCCCTTCTACTTATTCCCTCTCTGCAATCACAGCCTCTGTCACGGACCTCTGACACAGTACATTAGCAGGTAAGTGCATATCAGGAGCTGTCACAAAATCCCACACAGAACCAACATTTATCAAGGATGGCCCAAGACACAGTTAGTTTTTGTCTGATCCACTGACGATGACTAAATGCCAACAACTGCACAATACTATCCTGTTGGAATTCATTCACACCTGCAAAATATTGTAGCCCGCACACCACACACAGTCAAGCCATTACACATGGAGTTGTGGTTACAGACATGTAGCCTTTGACGTTCACTGGTCAGAAAGATGTGAATGGTGTCACTGCTGTACAACCAATACCAACAGGTTTGGGATGTACATCCCAGACTATCACTGGTATACTGAATGTGGCAGTCATCACACCTATCATTGTGTGCAATGGCACCCTTTCCATGTCACCACTCAGGTGTATCATACAACTGTAGTAGCTACACTGATTCCATGGTACACCAATACACAGTGTAGATGACATGTGCTATGGAGTCCATGTCATGACTGTACATGTGTAGTCTGTCTCCAAAATGTTTTGGAAGGAATGTGCATGGCTCTATACAGGGAGGTATCAGTTCCCACTATGTACCTCTCACCTAACCATGACAGGACTAACATGTCTCACCTATTCTACACACCGACATCAGGGCGGTATGCATAGCACATGCTGGTGAGACAGGATTGTAATGCAGGCAGTACACATTGGGATGCAGAACATAACAATTGTAACTGTTGCTGGGCAACTGTTGATACTGGACACAGGATATATGTGGATGGGTCATCTCCATCAGCACAGCTTGCATATGTGTTAGCTGCCAAATCCCAGGTGGCACTTATCAAGGGTAGCGGACCTTTTCACAGATTAGAGATGCATGAGTGTGATAAATGCTGGCATTGTCTTTGTTAGCCTTTTATACACATATGAACCTATGGGGACATGCTTATAGTGCTGTACCTTGCTGACGACATATTTCTGCTGTGCTGACATGCCATCCTATGCTGCTTTATTTCCACTGTGTATCCATAGTTTATCCCAACAGACTCCTATAACAGAAACATAAACAGGCCTGTGACACACCTGTCATTCTGTAACTATACAGCCAATACAATATCATACAACATAAGGTACACAAATGTATGTGGCTTACTCATGACATATGCCAGCATACAATGTCTGTCGTTAACCATTACAAGTGGCATGGTGAACCAACAGTGCATTACACAAGTACATGTTAACTAATATAGTCACCCAGTGCATCAGACAAATAGATTCATTTCCCCTGCATCAATGGCAAAGATGACAGGGATGTGGCACAGGTATCATCACTTGCATAGAGTGTTGTGTGGAGGTGCGGGAGACCTAGGCTTGCCTAAACAGTAGACAGCATGTGTGTGTGTCAGGAGGGGACCATGTAAAATGGACTATGGCGAGGTGCTGTGTGTGTCTGTAGGTGACCTGCATTTGACAGTGGTGTGTGAGTGTGTGCATGTACACAGTCAAGCTCAGTGCTAGCCCTCCACGTGTGTATGTTGGACAGCTTTAGACCATACATTGTAGAGTTGACAGTTCAATGTCTCCAGCCACGAACACGGAACTGGTTCTGCCAGGAATTGCACTGGCACCTCAATGCCTAAAGCCAGACATGGTGCTAGTACCTGATGGTGACTGCTGTCTGCTGGGACTGTGTCCCTTACGGGACCACCAAGGATCACAAGCCCATGGCCTGTCACATCATGGTGAGGACAGAACATGTCCCTCTGCAGACCCAGCTCTGTTAGAAATGCTACATCTAAAGAAATCGCAATCCCTCCTCACCACAAGCTCCAGAGACCTCAACCTCATTACCACAATTAACAGAACATGCTGGAGGGACAGGCTCATAACCCAGAGACTGCCCATGCTATGGAACAGACTTCCCATACATGTCAAGCAGAGCACCTCACTGAACCTCTTCAAGAGAAATATTGATGAGTGGATGGGAAACATAAAATTCACCCCGAGGATAACTCCAGTGGCTCTACTCAACAGAGGCACTAGGAACTAAGGTCATGTGGCACTATGGCAGGGTAATCCTATAGCTAGACTTGTAAAAGCCACAGGGCCATTAGCCTAGTACACACCTATGAACCTATGAACCTATGAACCTATGAAGAGTGTGAGTGTGCATGGGCAAGTGGACTCTCAGCAAATGGTGTTGTTGACCTACATGCACAGGTCTGATGCTCAACTCCAACCAAATGTTGCAGCACAGACAATGAGCGTTCCAAGACAGACATTGTCTTAGCTCACCATCTATCCAACTGCATCATTAAATTGATCCAGGGTGTCCCCAGTGTGGTGGAGGCAGTCACAAATGTCAGAACATACTGCATCTATAACCCTAAGCATTGTCTGGTGTTCCATTTAGAATGTGCCTTTGCCTCCATGACAGCCCAAAACATACACCTAGTGACCCATGATGTGACACTTGCAAAAGGTGGTGGACGGACAGCAGGCTTCCTACAAGCACCCCTGTCAATCCACCTCTGTGGGCCTCACCAGCTGTCTGGCTATGGCCAGTGTGTACACTCACTGGAGCCATAGTTGCCACACTTTCGTGTTCATTGTCCTCACCCTCTGACTGTCCAATATCTGTGGTCTCCAGGGATGGGGTATGTGTGGGTATACAGACTGTGTGCAGCATCAATGGGGGCAGAAGAGGGATGTCTACCTCTGGGACAGATTTGGCCTTCAACACCCCCGCCTCTGCCTCACTATGGTCACCATCATCATCAGAGTCCAAAGAGACACTGACATTAGGTTGTGTAGGGGCAGACTCCAACCCCCGGGTGACCTACAATAAGAAAGAAAAAAGTAGTACATTAATACCTGCACTATTGTCTACAAAAAGTATCCAAGACTCATAACAATGAAGACCTACAACTGGATTAGTGGTCAAACAACTTCCTTCTCCACCTTCGTCCACAAAGCACTACCTTGGAACAAAATACAAATTCAACTCAGGACCTTTATAACAATCACTTGAAGTAAATCAAGTAAAACATGACCAGTAATATTTACCTTTTAAAAAACAACACGTAAAAACCCAGTGCAACTTTCTTAACAATTATATTGAAATACACATTTCACTGCCCAATGTATTTATCTTCAATCTGTTGTATTTTAAAAGGCATTGTAGATTCCTTGCCTCATTTAAACCAGGAGCCTTATCTGCTCTTACCTGTAACTGTCAAAGTGTGTATGTTTGTTCAACTACATGCCTGTGACTACCTCCTCTAGAAACCTTATGTGTCTCTTCCAGATTGGCATTTAAAAATATCCTATGATGTTTACACACATAATTAAGTTTACATAGGAAATTATTCTGGCCCTTAACCATATTAGAAGTGTCATACTCGCCAGGGGCAGGACCATGGTCTTGGGCAATACCTGATGGACCTGTGAAAAGTTGATGGTGGGGTAATGTCAGAACCACTCCATGTTGCAGCACAACAAGGTAATACGTCCGCGTATCTCACATTTACAGTAGCTACTGTGTTACTTATATTGTCACAGTCTGCATATGAGTGTATACCTGAGGTTAAACACCCACCAAAGAACAAAAATCTGACCTCCACATAAAAGTATCTACAGCATGACACTTTGACTGCTGCAGTATGACAATGCTGATCACAGTAAGCTTACCTGCACACTCCTCAGCTGTGGAAACTGTGGTACTCACCTCCATGATGTATGGTGTGACTGATGCCTGGGAGCTGTCATATGTGCCTAGGTATGCCAAGAATTCCTCAGTGGCTGAGTGTTGTTGTTCCTGTGCAAGGCCTCCAACAGTGACAACACAATCTCTGGCTACATTTGTTGCCCCTCGTCATGCAGCATTTATCATGTTGGTTGCCCGGTGTCAAACCTGCTCATATGCCCTGCTGGCCTGGGCCATTCACAGCATGGACAAGGTCTGCCCACAATGCAGCCCGCTGTTCCCTGCTTTGTCTCCCTCTGGATATTAGGATGTGATGATGTCACCTTAATCCTTGCAGTATAATTTCATTCTCTGCATCTGAGAAGGGTGCATGGCATCTATGGTATATAATTTCTGAAAGACAACAAAAGGAGGCACATTACCGGATCACATATGTGGACATACACTATGTACAGATACAGCAAGGCCAAAATGACTGGCACTAACCACTGCTTGCTCACACATGCCATACTCCACAGTGTGCAAACAAACAAAATGTGTGGATACAACTGAGATAGTAGCAATAGTCAGGTATTCCCATGTGTGCCATGACAGCTAGTGCTGTATTATCATACACCCAACACTCAGGTCTACTATGGTGTGTCCCCTATGGGTAACCCCTCAATAATATGTCAAACGAACAATACCACATGAATAGCAGTGAGTTATGACAACCACTATAAAGGGACAGTCCAATGAGACGTGGGTGTCACAATGACAAAATACAATGCACCACTGTTGTTTTGTACATCCTGTATAAGTGTAAGACAGCAGGATGTCACTAACATGACATTATCACAGGTCTAAGACAGGCTTACTTCTGTAATCACTATCCTCTGTAAGTCTATTAACCCGTCTGCAACCTGTTGTACACATAAACAGTTGTATATCTGATGGAGTGCAGTACTCCTCTGTTGATATGTGGTGATAGTATATTTGTCATAAAGCCATGCTCTGTATTAAGAAGGTTCCCCATAGCCAGCTGCTTGCCTTTTAAACATGCTTCCCATCAGCAGGTAATCACCTGTAAACCAATCAGTGGTTATGAAATGCTAATTGCAGCCAACACAGTTAATTGCACTATCATCAGCCAATGACATGCAACCACTGTAGAAAATATAAGGCCTTCATGTAGAGTAGGGTCCCTTTCTAATATATTGTGCTGGAGATTACTGGGTGAAGAGACTACATTGTCACAGAGGGTAGGTCTGCAGCAGACACCTTTACATAGACATGGGTGTGCTACAGGCTGCAGCTACTGCTGTAGGTAATAGACACAGGCAGAGAATGTGAATGCTTTGGAGGACAACAGAATAACTGTGTGAGCTGTGTAAGCCTTGTTGTAGAGCCAGGCTCAGAGTGAGAGTACCCTCTACACTCCAGTGAAGGCATATGTTTAAGGTAAGTGCATTAGGCAACAGTATCAATAACAGAGTACTAGTCAACATGTTTGGTGTGTCCTTGAGTAAGATGGAGTATAAATATAAGAATATGTGCTCCACTTGGACAACTGCCATGCCATGTATTACAGTCTGGTAGTAATTTGCAGCATGTATGAGGGTAGTCCTTGTTGCAAGCAGGGACTTCAACTGTGTATGTTTGCTGTTCAGCTGTGGTAATCTGTGCTGTGACAGGATTGTGTGATGTACTCTGATATTAGTGGCCCTCATTTACAGTACCTGAGTTGACATTCTGTGTGAATGCATATTACTGCATGACTTGGCAATTTATGCACATATACATTTGCTATAGGGATATGTGAAGTGTGTTCCTACCTGCAGGCCTGCAATTTCCATCAATTACAAGCAGTCAATTAATTTGACATGCATTGTGTGGATAAAGAGCGCATGACTCTGTCATAAATTGCTGGCTTCACAATACTGAAAATGCAGCGCTACACACCACTGTATTTGAACTCAGGACTATGTGGCAAAAATGTACTGTTTACAAGGCATTTAACAGGCACTGCTGAAGCAGGTATATTTGCAAGACATATGTGCACACCTACAGGCTGTGACAATCATGTTCCATATCCATTAGTATGTGCAAGGCTTTAGGATATATTTTTGCACCAGGGTCCCACTTGCACATATAGTTTGCCATTATTGCCTTAGCAAGTGTCTTTCTACATGTTGCTGATACAAGGGCACATTTACCTGCTATCAGAAGCCTCACTTACATCTATTATTATGTCTTTGGCTTTGTAGTGGTAGTAGCAGGTTAATGCACTGGTCTACAGGTGCAATGGTATTGGGTTCAAAACATGGGATAGGTGTTTATTTTGTAAATATGTAACAGAATTTTAAGGACACATAATCAATGTAGCTCAAGTTAGGTGAGCTTAGTGAAGCTGCTTGATGGGGCGTGCTGCACAGCACCATGCTAAAAAATATAAAGAAAAGAAAAATGGAGAGATAGGAAAGTGGTGGAATGGGGTGCAAGTAGGGCAAAAACATAGTGAAAGGCAGGTAGGAATGTGTAGGAAGGGTGTAGGACAGAACCATAGCTATCCATTTATTGTACAGCAACAACTGTGCACTTTGACATAATTTGTACATGACTTTGAACTCTCAATCACAGAGAGAGGGGTGAGGACAACATAACTGCATTGTCAAGCCAACTGGATCAAATTACATGTGTCCAGTGGACACGTGTGAAATGGAGAGCTATGTATGGGACAATATTTTTTTGGGGGGGGGAAAGGATGCCCAATTTTTATTTTTATTTTTATTTTCTTTGTTAGGGTGAGAGTGGAATGTTGGGGAATATGTGTGGGGAGGTAGGCTGCGTAGGTGTGGATGCATTTGCAGACAGACAAGACAGAAAAGACAGCAGACAGGGATAGTATGTAACACATGATGAGGGTGAACATCTTGGATAGGGACTGTGTTGTGGAATCCAACTCCCATGTGCCTCCATATGGCAGCAGTGTGTCTCACATCCCCGGTTGGGAATTTTGGCACTGCTCTGTCACTGCCCCAAGGGTGGCAGTGCTGGAGGCTGGGCACCAGGGCAAGGTTACCCCACCAGGTCAGCCAGCATGCTCTCAATCCAGCACAGGTGGCGGTCAAACCCATGGATGATTATCCTGTGCACCAAGACTGGCAGCTCATCTTGGGTGACAGCACCCCCTCCACCACCATTCCCAGAGGTGGGCTGGGCCCTGTCCCGTGAGGCAGTACTACCCAACACCACAGGTAGTGCAAGGGCAGCAGAGGGGGCACCATTTTAATTCTTACAATTACATATTAATGTATAGTATGTGTAAAACAATAGGAAATAACATAATTAGTATAGTAACAGCATACCAGTAGGAAGTAAGCCTCAAGGGCAACAAAATAGTTTAACAAAGATTGTTAATAGTGAATCATAATAACGTAGCAATATTATATCACATTTTGCAAAAATATAGTTAGTATAACAACATATGTAAATATTAAATCATAATAATAAATAACAATACTAAATAAACAAAGAGAATGAGTGGAGAGAGAGAGAAAAACGTTCCATTAGTGACATTGTAGATTATATCCCTGAAAACACTGATAATATATACTCTACAGGTATGTCATGTCAGTTTTGGTGCAGTGATGACAATTCTGCTATAGCTGCTGTAGCACATACATACCTCCCAAGCTATTAGCATGGGTCAGTGTTGGGCAAGAAATGACAAATGCAGGTACACAACTACAGAGAACAGTTTCACATAAAGTGGACTTATATAACTATCAAGATGTTCTGTAAGCAGATTTGGTAATACATTGCATTCCAGGTAGTCTTTCTCTGGTAATGCTGTGACAGACGCATTAGGTAGTTTTAATTATACTACGAAAAATCGTGACACTTGAGAGGCATGTTTGTGTACAGTACATAAACTAGACTGCAGTCATGGCTTTGTTGGGAGGCATGGGGATAGAACCCCCTTCTTTTACATTAAGAAGGTTTGTGGTCTGCACTCCTGTGGGAGGAGAGGTTGGACTCTGCCCCTCGAGCGGGGAATTTCTGGTTAAATGCTTATAGTGCATGCATATTTTAACTGTTTCTTACTGAAATTGGTGCGCCTTGTTTGCTGTAGCATAGACTAGATCCAGGCCTGCTGAATATAGCTTTGTTTGTATAACTTGAGCACTAATCCAGGCCTTCTTAAACGTATTCAATTGTATTTATTACTGCTTGGTAGTAACCTGATTAAAGTGTAGCTATCATTCTAAGCCTTTTGGTTTAAGCACTTGGGCTTCAGACCAGTTGTTTTACATTAAGAAGGTTTGTGGTCTGCACTGTTGTGGCAGGACAGGTAGCTTACATCCTTCTAAGTTGGGAACTGCTGATTGAAGGCTCAGTGTCTGCTATTCTAAAAGTGTATTAGTTCTGGTTTAAGTATTTGGGCTTCAGGCCAGTCATTTTACACTAAGAAGGTTTGTGGTCTGCACTCTTGTGGGAGGAGACGCTGGACTCTGCCCTTCTGAGCTGGGAATTTCTGGTTAGAGGCTTATAGTGCCTGCATATTTGAACTGTTTTTTTACTGAAATTGGTGTGCCTTATTTGCTGTCACATAAACTAGATTCAGGCCTGCTGAATCTAGCTTTGTTTGTATAACCTGAGCACTAATCCTGGCCTTCTTTTTTGGAGAAGGTTCCCCTGCACCCCAGTGGCAGGAGTGTGCAGTTAAAGCTTGTCTGATTGAAGACTATAGGAACAAGGCTCAGTTTTGAGATTTTTTTACTGGTTAATTGGGTAATTTGTTTAAAAGCCTTTTCTGATTGCTTGTAGTCATCTAAAACTGTTTTAAGTGTATTTTTTACTGCTTGTAGTTGTTTAAAGCTGTTTAAGTGTATTTTTACTGTTTTTGCCTTATCTTTTCAAAAAAATGTTTTCCTTGTTTCCCACCTTTCTAAGCTAGTATAGTCTTGTTTTCAGGCTAGTGCTGAATTCAGGGCTGTGTTACAAGTTTCTGAGTTGCCCATACCTTACTTGGATAGAAGGAGGTTTCTCTGTTCACCTGTGAGAGAGGGAGCTTTGAGCATCCATCTCGCCCTGGAGGAGTGGTTCCAGCCCAGAAGTTAGTAGTTTATAGGCCATTTTGGGCTAATTTCTATCTCTTTCATTTCCCTGCTGTAAAAACTATGTTTGCACAGTTTTGCATGTCCGGGCAGCACTGGTTAGCTAGGGCTAAATTATTCCCAGCTCCACCAAGTCTCCTCTTCAGTTTTTCCCCTGAAGGTAGTCTAACTCTCAACCTAAGCACTTAAAAAGCATCCTACAGTCCAGCACTTGCTCAGACATAATAGCAAGCACTAATATACCCTGACACTTGATTGCCCAGCAGGGTAAGGCTCATTATTCACCCCTCATCAACCAAGCGACTAAGCAGCTTACCCTACTATTTGGGCATGACCAAAGGGCAATTTCAGGTATACTCTCCAGTCCAGCTAGTGAATCTGGGTATGCAGAGGCAATGTTACAACTGCCTCATGTACACAGACAACCCTCTCCTCCTACCACAAAACATTAACATATGTGAGAGATGCAATTATATAGCTAAACTGAAGGCTAAGCTCTCTCCTCCCAAGACTAGAACAGGCAGTCATGAGGAGAAGGTTAACACTTGCACCACACCTCCAGCCTCACATGGACATACTAAACCAGCACTGGCAAAAAATACACATAAATATACAAAATCATACTCGGAGGCTCTAAATAAAAACCTGCAAAAGCATCAGAGACCTCCAAAGCAGACACCCAAAAAACCTACACCTCCCGTCACAAACCAGACAACACATAAAATCAGTGTGTCGCACAATCACAGCCCTTAAGGCAAAATAACATACCTAACACACTAGTAATAGGTGACTCTATAGTCAGGCACACTGATGTCCCACTCACTAGGCTGGACAAGGAGAAGGTTACTGTTAGCTGCCTGTTGGAAGCCAGAATCCGCCACATAACACAAGCACTCAGGTCACTCTAGAACAAGTACAAATATCACTCTGTCATTGTTCATGTTAGTGTGAATGACCTGAGACGTACCTCCCTGGACTACATGAAAAGAGACATGGAAGAGCTCTCTGATCATGTAGCCCAGGTGGGTATGACACTGACCCTGAGTAGCATCCTGCCCTCACCAAGAATGATACCGCAGTATAAAGAAAAAATTATCAATTTCAACAATTGGCTAAGCTTCTGGTGTCATTCAAAGGAGATCAGTGTCTGTCAGCCTGGGACGACATGCTCGACAAGTCTCGTTGCTTCACAAGAGACGGCTTGCACCTGTCAACCCTAGGCTTTCGAATACTGGCCAAGCTCTTGCTGCCCCATAGTGCCTTTTTTAGGCAAGGCTCTAAAGTCAAACCCACCTCCGTAAACAGCACAAATAGAAAATGAGGGTTATGTTACTCAATGCCAGGAGTTTAAATCTCAAAATGCATGCGCTTGAAGCACTCCTCAGTATGGAGAACGTCGACATCTGTGCAGTAACTGAAACCTGGTTCAAGGCTCCACAGAGCACATCAGCACTACTGGGCTACAACGCATACCACACATTCCGGCCACAGAACATGGACCGAAACACAAAAGGAGGGGGGTGTATCCATATTCATCAAGGATACCTACACCTCCAGGTTAGTGATGCAGCATGATACCTCTGAGATCACCCATGTGCAACTAACATCGGGCAAATCTGCAATGCAAATTGTGGCCTGCTACAGATCACCCTCCATGACCCAGGACCACCACTCCACCTTTCTGGAGACAATGGAAAACATGAAGGTCCTACCGAACACCCTGATATTGGGCGATTTCAATTACCCTACCGTTAACTGGGAAAACTACTCAAGTACAAACTCCCAGGACCAGCGCTTCCTGGAATTTATCAACTCAAATGCCCTGGATCATCTGGTATACTCCCCTACCAAAGGTGAAAACATATTGGACCTGGTCATCACCAACATGGGCGACAGGTGTTCCGCACCGAAGGTCAACCCGTCACTGGTTAGATCAGACCATAAACGAATCACTCTGGATGTCCACACCACACTACCACCCCCAACCAAGGAAAGAACAGTGAAAAACTTCACAGCCCCCACGCTAAAGGATAACAGTTTCCAAGATGCAGGAACATTTACAAATGCACTCTATGAGCACCTAAAAGGATGCATAGATCATGCTATCCCTAGCAAAACCAAGACTCACTCCCCTAAGAGAAGGAAACCAGTCTGGTGGACCCCTGCCATAAACAGACTATACAATAGAAGGTGGAAACTAGTTCAGAAAAAAAGTAAATCCCAAGAAGGAAAAACATCCCTGATCAGTATCAGTAAGAAACTAAGGTCCCTCATAAAATCATCCAAGGCTAACATCGAAAGAAAAATAGCCAAGGATTCGAAAGATAACCACAATGCCTTCTTTAGTTATGTCAAGAATCTAAGTGGCAACTTGCAGATATGCTCTGAGCTAGTGCAAAATAGCACAAAATATACTGAACCTACTGATATTGCCAACATCCTGGCAGACAGATTCAGTGCAAACTTCACCCCCCCTCTCACCCCCAAAAGGGCCCACAACAATACCGGAAAAGTGTAGTGTCCTGGATATCACAGATACATGGGTGAAAACAGCCCTTTTAAAAGCCAAAAGCACAGCATCAATGGGGTCAGATGGTGTTCCAGGTTGCATCTTGCATGAACTACAGAATGAACAAACCCCCCCACCTGAACACACTGTTCAGCCTCAGCCTCTCCACAGGCTACGTGCCCATAGAATGGTGCACAGCAACAGTTATTCCGCTCCACAAAGGAGAGGCACAACTGACCCTGGTAACTATCGCTCCATAAGCCTGACTAGCCTGGTCTGCAAGGCTATGGAGCACATCATCATGGAACTCATTAACAAAGACATTGGGAACCTCCAAACAATTGACTCGACCCAGTTCGGCTTTGTTAAGGGCAGATCATGCCTACTAAACCTGGTTAACTTTTTCGAGACAGTCACCGAGGCCATAGATGAGGGGAAGGTGTTTCACGCAGCCTACCTTGACCTCACCAAGGCTTTTGACACCATTCCCCACTTGGGAATTATAGAAAAACTCACCAGCCTGAACAAAGAGCCCTACATCATGAGATGGGTTGCCAACTGGCTTACAGACAAAACTCACATGGTAAGAATAGCAGGCTCCAGGTCCGACTCTAAACCAGTCACAAGTGGTGTCCGTTAAGGCTCAGTTCTGGGACCCCTACTGTTCGGCATATACTTCTCAGAAGTACAGGCAAACACAGGGGGTCTGTGGCTAACCAAGTTTGTGGATGACTGCAAACTTGAGCCATAATTGACTCTCCGGCTGACACGGACATTCTCCAAAAGGGCCTTACTGAGATGGACATCTGGTGTCAAAGGCATGGTCTCAAGCTAAATGCCAAAAAATGTATAATCATCCCTTTGGGAAAAACAAAACACCCATGAATTACCACATAGTTGGCAGCCCCCTTAATACAGAAGAGGTAATAAGAGATCTGGTAACCCAGGTAGATAGTAATCTCTCCTTTGACAATCACATTGCCAAAGTAGTTAGGAAATCCTTCTATGTAGCCCATCTAATTACTAAAGGGTTCGCATCTAGAGATAAAGAGGTTATAGTGCCCCTCTACTTGTCACTCATCAGACCCATCATAGAGTACAATGCCCCATTTGGGATGTAACTCACAAGACACTTCCAACAGCTGGAAAGACCACAAAAGTACCTCACCAAGAGGATTACTGGTCTCAAACATATGTCCTGTGCAGCCCGACTGGAAAAGCTCCGGCTGTACTCAGCGGCATATCGCTTACTCAGAGGTGATCTCTGCCTGACTTACAAAGCCATGTCCAACTCAGAATTGATGGACATGCTCCACCTACAGAAATCCAAGTCACTGCGAGCCACTCGCTCTAGTGAGCTAAACCTCACCACGACAATAAATAGAACATGCTGGAGGGATAGATTCCTGTCACAGAGACTCCCCATGCTTTGGAACAAAATTCCTAACTACATTAGGCAGAGCCCCTCACTAACACTCTTCAAGAGAAACCTTGACGAGTGGATGGGTAACAGAAAATACACCCTTGGGATCACTTCATTGGCTTTTCTTGACAGAGGCTCAGTTTATTAATCAATGGGGCGGTGAAAGCTGACAAACTCTGGCTAGGCTTATAAATGCCCTCGGGCAGATAGCCTAGTACCTGCCTATGAACCTATGAACCCAATAGCTGGGACTGCAGAAGACATCTGCATATAATGTAATAATTGACTGCAGCAACTTAGTACAGACATGCTTGGAATGCAGCCATACTGGATATAAACAGATTTATTTATGAATCAGCAATGGTGGTGAACACTTTCTAGATATTGATTTAATAATTCTGTGAAATCTAAACAAAATATCTACTCATAATATGGGCTACCTCACCCATATCCCTTTTGTTCCTGTGGAAAGAGAAAATGTGAACATTACTTGACTGATACTGAAACTTTAGTGCTACACACCACTGGATATGAACCCAGGACAAGGCATTTAACAGACTGAGCTACTGAGTCACTGCTGCCTACCAAGTGACTGATAATGGCCTGGTGATAACCTGGAACCATACTATATGAGCTGAGCAATACAAGTTACAGGACATTCTTCTTGCATTCTAGAAACAGTACAGTGTTATAACTGACTGCAGTGACCGTGGAACACACATGTATGGAATATAACCATACTGCATATATTAATATACCTTTATTTTAGACTCAACAATGCTTGTGAACACTTTATTGGCATTGCTTTGATATATCTGTGAAGTCCACACACAATATCGGCGCATGGAGTGGGCTACCTCACCCACGTACCTTTACTACCAGAAGTAGGAGGAACAGAGAGCATTATCAGATGAATATTGGCCTGGAGACAGCCTTGGGCAGTACTATGAGTTAAGCAATACATTTTGCAGGCCATTAGTTTTTCATTCTACAGCTATTACAGTGTTACACTGGACTGCAGCAACCTTACCATAGACAATCAATGCATACAGCTCTACTGCAATGGTTATGACAACACAATCGTGCTGTACACCATTTTGCTTACTGTTATCGGTATTGTTTATTGTTTACTGAACTAGAGTTATTATTGCCCATGTATTGCACTACAGTTGTACATGCCCATTTATTGCACTGCAGTTTTTCTAGTGTATACTTTATTGCAGTAAATGCTTTACTTTTTCATGCTTATTGCAGTACAGTTAACATAATACATCCATACATCCATACTTACCACACTTATGATGAAACCTGGCCAGGAGCCCCGCATGGGACTCAACATTGCGAGCCCTCTTATCTGCAGCTGTTATGATAGAAGCACACCATTATGCATACCAGTTTTGCAGACATTCAGCTTCTATATTGGTAAAACAGAGGTAAAATTACTTACATAGTTGTGGGGTATTCCCTGCTCTAGCTTCTTAGACCTAGGTGTCCAAGGTTCCCCTCTTTCTCTTCTGCAGGTCATCATAATGGTGATGACAATGCTCATCTGTGTGGGGGATACCAGCAACACTGGGGAGCTCCCTGGCCAACTGGTCTCAGGTGTCCATCTTACAGTCCAAGCTCTGGAAACTACCCTGCGTCAGCGTGGGTTCATGTTTTTTTACCAGAAGCCCAACCATGACCCTAGACTCCTGAATACTCCACTTCTGCACCTGAAAGCATGCACCTTCACCTGCACCACCTGCCATATCTACAGTAGCTAAGATTCCAAAGACTTTTGCAGAATTCCCCCCTATTGCACTTAATATAGACTGTTTTCCCACCCTTACATGTCATTGAGCAACATTCAAAAAAGTGTCACATCACTTAGCAGCATGCAAACCAGCTAAGCAGAGGTGATCAGCATGGAAAGTCACACACCCATGGTTTTAGTGAAGCTTAGCACTGTGCAAACAGTGGTAGCAATTACCATGTGTATGCAGTGATTCGCATGGTGGAGCAGAGTTTATCAGAGTGCAACAGTGCTATATTTCACCATTTTGTTATGACATTACACAAAAATAGTACCTTAAATTACAGTATAACTTCACATATACTACTAGGCTGCATGTTAGCATTGCTGAGCACTGTCTCATGCTGCGAAAACATGCATAGACATGCATACAATAGCTTAAACTTACATAATTCATTACATCTGTTTTCTATTTTTAGATGTCTGGCAGGTATCAGCAATGTATGTATAAGCAGTGTTTGGCTCCACAGTGCTCCACACCACACTGCGAAAATGGTAGTTCCAAAAAAAACCCAGTTAAAATGATAAATAAAATATTTAATTATGATAATTGATTACATCTGGTTTCAATTTTTGCATGCGTAGCAGGTGTCAGCTATCTATATGTAAGCACAGCTTGGCATTGCTGCACTCTGTGCCGTGCAAACATACAAACAAAAATTATATTAATATAAAATATTACACATTTGAAGCAATTCACAGCATTTCCACAGTAGCAGGAAGCAGTGGAGGCCATCCACAACCAGGGGTAGCCTCTACACTGATTCAACAATCCTGTTCCTATGCTGTTCCTTAGCAGCATGCCATCATTAATATGCATGGCGTGTTGCTGAGGGAGAACTGTGGCCTTGTACATTGATACATTCCGTGTAGGCTCTACTGGGGTCTTTCTTTAATTCTCTTTTTGTCTCTCTGTAGCCCATGCACTTATAGAAAGGCAGTGTTGCCTCTTCTATTTAGTGCAGGTGTGGGTTTCACCTGCCAGACTGCTCCAAGATTGTAGCCTCACATACCTCAAAGGATCACTAGGGGGCACTGTACCACAAGGTGTATAAGTGGCATATGTTAACGCAGTTTACAGTGAAGTGTGGTCAACAGAGAATTCAGTGAAGTGTGATGATACATTGTAACATTTTTAAGTTTATGTTTATCATGACTACATAATCAAGAACAGGTTAACATCATGTAAGACGTTATTTTTCTAATTTCTGAAAATGTAGCTAATACATATTCATGACTGGCAATTGTGAAAATCATTTTTAATAACATGACTAATGTGTTCAAAATGCAACTTTCTACTGAGAAACAATCCTAGATTTTAAAAGAAGATATAACTTTGATACTTTACTGATCCTGATTAATAATCTCAGTCAGTAAATCCCTAACAACAGGCATGCATACAATGTATTCTCTCATTAATTCCTAAAAAGGGTTCTTTAACAATTTTTGTATTGAATCAGACTCCACAGAGAAAACTTTTTTCTTTTGTACCTGAACCAGTAACTAAAACAAAAAAATAGAAATCTGCATAGAATGCATCCTGAGCTTCTTAGTGTTGCCATTCAACAATAAAGTAAGTAATACAGACTCAGTTAGGGACCTCTGTGGTAAACTATCAGTAAGGCCAGCAGTGCAAGAATCAAAATGTTTTAAATCCAGTTAAATCTTAGTATGGCTTAAGTAGTCTGAAAAGCAATTAGTTCAGGTGCTGAAGATACAAAAGAGGCATAAACAGTAGGTTGTGGATATGCTAAATTGTATTAAATGTTCTAGTAAAATGAGAAAAAAGCGCAATATATTCTTCCGTCACATCTCACTCCTTCACAGTCTATAAGATCCTAAGACTCTCCTAACTCCTTATCTGTTTCTATATCATATCCTTAACCTACTGCTCAGTCTGTAATGCCTCTATTCTTCTTAACTCTCTCACTTTCTTTCTGCATCATTAACTCTTCTTCTATTATTTTCTTAACTTAAACCAACATTTTATTTTTCATGTGCTATAACAACAAATGTCATACATTGTACTACCTACATACTATTTTTATACACTTTATCTACTCATAGCCTATGTATATGTTGTTAGAATGACTAAAATTCTCTATAATGATGTAACTCTATAGAACTGTCCATATGTGTAGTATATCTTGTAATCTAGTTTACGTTCAGTCAGCTTACTTTTGTGTAGTATTCCTCATGTCACTTGTATTATTTTTGGACTATAATGTATTTGTATTGTATTGTAGGTGGAGCTTTTCTGCTGGACCTTCGCTGAAAATGGGTTTGGTAGACCCAGTCGGACCACCCTGGGAAACAAATGTCAAATAATTAATTAATTAAATAAATAAATAAACAAACAAACAAAAAATAAATAAATAAATAAACAAATAAATAAATGTAGCTCTTTATCAACCAGGAGCAAAAGTCATCCTGTACATGGATGACCTGTTTGTATGCATGAGACTAGAAACTTCAACTTTGTTCAAAAGAATTTGCAGAAATACTTCACTAAACACATGACAATCTTAGAAGTACACACAGACACACACAGACACACACACACACACACACACACACACACACACACACACACACACACACACACACACACACACATATACATTAAAGTCAATGCCATTTTAAGAAAAGAGGGATGTGAGTTTGCTAGAGCAGGATTATTATTACTGTTAAGGGCTTCGTATTATGTTTCAGTAAGTTAGTAGTGAATCCAAAAGATGTACTTTTGTGATATATGTTGTGACTCCAATGATGGCAGAAGATGTCATACTTGAAATGCTTTACTCACTTATAATCATGGTTATATAGCTCTCATACTTTGTTTGTGGTTGGATTCACCATTGCTCTTTGAATACCTTTTTGAATCCTTCATAGACAATGGATAAAACATCTTAAAATAATCTATAAAATTATAATCTCCTTATATGGGTGCCAAGAACTATGTCTCAATGCCTCAAACTGATTATACTGTGCTGGTTACTATGGTGAAGTTAATATATACCATAGATGTTTTCCAGAACCCTGGAAGCATCACTATGACTCTTTACAGAACATCTCTTTTAAGTTGTTTGATCACCTCTCCTCAACAAATGTGAATCTTTGAGAGTTTTAAAAAAGATGCTCATGAATTCAGTTTAATTTCCCTAAGACTAATTGAGATGTTTTGGGTGTATGCATTTTATATACATAATCACGAGTAAGTCCTTTTCATCAGTCACTACATCTGTAGCATCATTTCTCTGTCTCAGCCCTGGGAGCATCACTGTCTTACTTTACAGAAAGTACATTGGCTGATCACCATAGAATGAGCAACACCTGTTAATCACCCTACCTTAAAGTTGTTTAATTCACATTACTTTCCTCATAGGATAATAATCATTTCATATATCCTGGGGGCCCTTAACTTAATAACGCCAGCATTTGGTGCATGGCCATGATGCTGTTGGGCAGTTTTTAGCAGTTCTGCTATTTTCTACACTTAAAAGATGAGCCATACAAAAATAAGCTCTCATGACTCATCATTGAAGAAGGACTTTCAGCTTGTCTTGACAAATATTCATGAACTATCACTGGAAATTGACAAAATGGACAATAAACTAGAAAACTTTAAGGAGAGAGGTACAAAACAGATGGAACAAATACAAGATTCTCTTAACCAGCAGAAAGTACAAATATCCGGAATAGAAGAAGCTTTAAATAATATGGAAGGGAGATTAAGTGAAGAAGAAAACAATACTGACTTTCTATTAAAGCAAAATACCTTATTATTATTAAGCAAGATATGGGACTTAGAAAACATATCTCATAGAAATAATATCCGTATCTTTGGTTTGCCTGAGAAAATAGAAGGGGGAAGCATGACAAATTGTTTTACATCCTGGCTTCCTAAAATTCTTGATCTATTAGGATCAATGTCTTATGGCATTGAGAGAGCACACAGGTCTTTGGTTATCACCCCTTCTAAAAATAACTTAGCACCAAGATCTACTATTGTAAGATTTTTTTTCTTCACAGGACAAGGAATTAATACTCAAAACAACTTGGGCAAAATCTCACATCAAACTGGATGAAAAAGTAATACGATTTGACAATGACTATTCTTCTGGAGTGATCTCTAAAAGGAAATTTTTTTTTTTTTACCTTTAATTAAAGAACTTAAGAAAAAATAGATAAAAGTCCACTTGCTTTTACCTGTCAGACTTAAACTAGTACTTCCTGATGAAGCTAAAACATTTGAAGACCTGGACGCCACATTGTCCTTTCAGAAATTCAAAAATATAATTAATCAGGTAGAAACATGGATTACAATAATAGTTCCCTGAAATGACAAGGTGAAAGGAACGGATGGAAAACTAATGAGAAGAAAAAGAAAATTAAAAAAATGACTATTTAATTAATTTCAACATCAATTTATTTGTTAAGCTGTTGAATGCCTAATTTTGCATTATATGTTTCTTTTATGTCTCTCTTAAAAGCTTGTATTCCCATAAAAAGAAAACCAGGATGCACACTTCACTAAGGAAATATATTTTTTCATTTTTTTACTCACCTAGTTATACTTATTTCATCTTAATATTTGATATTAGTTTATGTTTAGTATATTCAGATATGCTACATATACTATCTATTAATTTTATCCCTTGGTGATGGTTTTGCTTCCAGGGTTTCTTGGTTTTCATTATTATAATCTTGTGATTTTATATTATTCATAGTTTTAGAATGCAGCTGTAAAATTGCTTTTCTGACATATTCTACTACTGCTATAATGTGTTGGTGCTGGTATTGTATGCACATATGGCTCATTTACAGAGAATAGTACAAGGGTTAAAATATACTTTTATCTGTGTGAATTTTCCTTTTTGAAGGTGTATTTGTATAGGTTGCTGTTTTCATTTAACATTTTATTAGTCTTGTAATATACCTGAAATGGGTGGGGGTCAGTGGTTGGATGTATGGTACATGTTGAGTCTTATTTCTTTGTGGTGCTTGTGCTGATCACTGTCTTTGCGGTGGAACTTTTGTTCACAGATCATAGGTTGGATTGTCTTTTTTTTGCTTGTGCTCAGAGGGATTGCTTTCTTTTATGTTGGCGATGGTGGATTGACTGGGACGTTTTGATTGTGCTGTCCATGGTTATATTGGTAGGTGGTGAGCTTTGATCCTATGTGTTTTGTTGGTGATTGGCTGTAGTGCATTTTGTGATGGTTTGACAGCATGTACTCTCAATGTCTTTATGTGCATAGGGCTCAAGAATTGACTGTTGCTTGATGAAGCTTTTGCTGGTTCGCATTCTTGATTACTTGAAATTCCAATCATTATTGCAAGCATTCTGACATCACAGATTCATTTTTGCCTTCTGTGTTGAAGAACAGGTGAAATTTTACTGTGGAGATACCTCAGAGCTTATGGTAAGTTTCTGGCTGACCCATTATGAATTCTGTATCTTTTTCATTTGGTTTGCTTTCTGTTGGCAAGACCATTTGATTCCTTTGTCTGAGCTCACTCAAATATTATATAGAGGGGCAGGAAGTGGGTGTATCATCACTGTGTAGCTCCAATGACTCGTAGTTAAGCCTGGGTGCATTTATCACATAGGAAATGTAACATGGATTTTTATATACTTCTACTGAAGAGTACAAAAACAATTTAACTTGGATAAATACATGGAAATCTAATGTTTAGTTGCAATTTAAAAGGTATATAATTACACAAAATTTGCCTTTTGAAACAGAAGATTGCCTTGTGAATAATGGCAGACATCTGTGTGATGACTGGGGATGTCATTTCAGAAAACTTTGTATACAGAACACATATTAAGTTTTTACAGTAGCATTGCTGTTTCTTTTTTTTTCTATTTTTTTTTCCTCCAAAGCTAGTTTAATATCAGATGCATTTTGCTTCAGAACACAATAGTTGACATATGTTATTTTTAATTTAATTGTCATGCTCAGTATAAAAGGAATTGAAGCTGGGTCTCACTGAATGTAAGACATTCAAGCTGTGTTGATTTTTTTCAATGGAGATAAAGTGTAAAAGTAAAATTATGTCTGTTTATAAATATACTCACATATAGATAAAGGGCTTAGAGTGAGATGTCAAATTTTATTGCCTGTTAAATTAGCATAATTACCCCAGGTATACATGAAGTGTCTATATATGGTTTACTGTTGAAATGAAGAATGACACTTCTTTGCTTGCTTACAACTTCGAAAAATAATGTCGGAAACAAATTTTTTTTTGCTACACTATGTTGAACATCAATTGTCCAATGTCTGCATTTGACGTAATTTGAAATAGCTGTAGGTGACATCAGACAACCAGATTATTCAATGTAACTTGCTGTTAGACATTAACTTCAAAAGCACAAGTTTTTGCTGTTTTGCACCACACCCCCTGCAAA